>NW_025357142.1:0-12388 GCF_016433145.1 Gracilinanus agilis
ATATATATATATATATATATATATATATAATTATTTTTATTAAAGGTTAAGGCTTTAAAAATAAAGTTGGGATTCATAAGTCAAATGTATCATGATAGTATGCAGGAGAACTAATCAAGACTACCTGTATAAAGGTAAGATTCATTCCATAGCCATCAGTGTGTCTCTAGATGCTAAGCTGTCTCAGAAAAGTTTATCTCCTCCCTGAGACCAGGTCCCATAAATCCTGGCCATATCTGGGAATCCAGAAATAAAGTACATAAGAAATAGTGAGTCCTCAATAAATTGTCACCTTAGTGAATTGGGAAAAGAAGAATGATGCAATATTTACTCCAAGGGCCACTAAGGGTGGTCTTGAGCTTCCTGTACTATTTTTCTCTTCCTCATGACTTGTAGGCAATGTCATAGGGGACAGTCAGTAAATAAGCATTTATTGAAAGCTGATTATGTGTTGTGTAATATTCTAAGTGTGAAGGATAGAACTAAAGACTACAATTATTCCTATGTCTGGGAGTAGACTTGTGAATTCATAAGTATTGTGTGTCTCCAGGTGAGGAAATTCCTTACACTTTCCTGTAAATTGTGGTCTTAAAATATTGCCCAGGGCCCTGAAAGCTTAAGTCACTTAATTAGGGTCATACCGAATATTTGTCAAAGGGAGGGTTTGGACCCATCTTGAAGGTTTTTCTCTAACCAGTATTTCATATTACTTCTGCCCTCTCTTAAATTATAAATAATGTATAATATAAATGTCACACAATTAGAATTTCAGCTTATGTTTTCAAATGTTAAAAGATAACTAACTGCTTTTGCCTGGAGTAATATTTCCTCTAGGTTTTAGGAGATGGGTCTTTGACCAGTTATTTTCTTTAAATATATAAGCAGGGAAGTTTTCAGAACCTACTGTTCAACAATCATATGGAATATCAGTGTATCTGATGACCCAATGGTAGATACAGTGTAGCCCTTCTCTCTAATGACTAGTTCTGGTAACTTTTTCTGTTAGGTGTCTAAATATGCAATGCTGGGACACTCCTCTATAATGATGTTATCTAACTTCCCTCTTCCCCCAAAGAGAACTGATTACTCTTTTGAGAAGGGAATATCATCACACTTGGAATAAAACTGAGAGGCAGAAGGATGTTGTGAATAGAGAATTTGATTTGGATTCAAGAAGACATCAGTTTGAGTCTTGTCTCTAATACTAGCTGGCTATACAATCATGGGAAAGACATTTAATTTCTATGTCTCAAATTTCTCTTCAGTAAAATGGGGATAATAGGACATAAAGCTCAGGGCTACTTTGAAACTCAAATGGGATAATGTAGGTATAGTGCTTTGTAAAATTTAAAGTATTTAAATGCCAAAGTTGGGATATCCTTGTTATTTTATTGGATCTGTAATTTCACGGGTGGTGTGAGCATCCAATGAGGCATTCCCTTTATTAAGGAAGTAAAATGTATAGTTGTAGAATGTTTCTTAGGGCAATGGAATATTGTGACTGGCCCCTCCTAATACAGCCAATATGTATAAAACATGGCACTTGAAACTACATATTCCTGACTTTCAGACTGGCCTTCTTATCTACTGGATTATACTGCATTGCTGATGTGATCATTATTATTGACCTCCTTGGGCTCCAGACAGACCTCTATCAGTTGTAACCTGTAGCATTGGATAGATTTCCCATGCCATAAGTTCCCTACGCTCATGAAATTTCAGTTCTGGATGAAAAACAAAACAAAACAAAATGTATTAGGATGCCAGAATTGGTGATATAGTAGCACCATTCATTTTGTCCCAGCTCAGTCTCATGTGGTGTTAGTTGTCTAAATATGTTTACCACAATATTCCTTTATGAAAGGACAAGCAAAACGTAGCTTGTTCTCAAGGCTGTTTTCAACGTGGTTGTCCCCTTCTCTAGGCAACAATATATTGACAGCCCAGCCAGCTTTCCAGTCTTTTGTGGTAAAGAATCATTCAGACTTATGGTCTACATTCCAAAATAACTTTACCTCACATAAAAATAGTGCTACGAAGACATCTATTCAACTCAGAAGCCTTTCTCCTGGTAAATGGAGTTCATAAATACACTGAAGGCTTATCGACAAGTGGGCAGCTATTGGACTTCAGCCAGGTACTGTAAAGCCCAGTGGAAATAGGAGAATAAGTTTCTCCCAGTAATCATTCCTGGTCCAGCTCCAAAAATGGTATCCTCCTTTTTTTGCTAAAACAACCACATTTATTTCTTGTTGTTTTCATTTTAACAACCAGTGCTTTTTCTTCTCTTTCCTTTTCTTTTCACACAAAGATACCATTCTTTTCAGAGATACTGTTTTCTGTATTTTTTCTGATTATATCATTTTTTCCTGATCCCTAGATAGTTTTGCTGTACATTCTTTATTGAATTTACTTTGGTTAGAATGGATAGATAGGCTTTTTGCACACCTTTACAGTTTTGAAATAATCTGATTTCTTCCAACATTGTTGGACTCAAGATGCTTTTTGGTCTTTTTGCTTCATATGAATAATTTTTTTCTTCTACCTGAAATTCTCTTAAAATGTATATAATATTTCTTGTCTTAGCTTCCAATTTTGTCCTTATAATAGTTGTATTTTTTTCACACCCTGTCTTAATACTCTGGCTGTATTTTTCACTCTTTGCTATGAGTTCTTTTTTTGGCTTCATAAATGACTTTATATAGATACTTAGAGTAGTTTCCAGCCAAAACCTTAATTTGCCTTTATGAAAACCAATAATCTCAAAATTGAGTTATATGACATTGTATATTGTAAATAATGAAAAATTCTCAAAATAATATGGTTTTTGGAATTCTCTCTCATACAGAATGTTACTTTGGGGGTGATAGGGAATAGGATATCAATAAACTAATTAAACAATGATTGAGTATTACAAAGATTCTAGGAAAGCTGGGAATCACCTCTATGGCTAGTCAGAAATCTCAAGGATGCTTATTTCTTTAATCTTCATTTCATAATATTCCTGAAGAAAATTGTTGTCATATTTTTAAAAACATAATAATATTTGTAGATATTTATGAGTTGATTGTGACATATAGTTGATAGAGTTCAGTGAGAAACTGGTTTCCTGGCAGTAAATGTCATCTGACAATGTTAATCAATCAAAATAGAGATAAATGATTTTCTCTACTGTCTGGAAACATGTATATGCATACATATGTATACATGTATGTTTGTGCACATATATGCATATGTAAAAATACACAAATACACATAATGCTTAAGTCAAGCCAAATTGGAAAGGGAGAAAAAAAGAAAGGAGGAGGAAATAGGGTAGGGAAAAGAATCATGAACAAAAAACAGGATAATCTATCTCTCAGATTCAGTTGCTCAGTAAATATTCATTAAGTCTTAAATATCACATTTCTACCTTAATATTCCTTCACTGTTTAGGATGTTGTGGTGATTATTTTTTGGAAAAATAAATATACAAAGGTGGCTAGAGAGAGTCTAAGGGGGTATTTCAAAAATGTCCACAACTCTATGGCCAAAATAAATGAAAATCATTAATTTATGTAAACTGTAGCTTTGTATAATTGTTTTATTTTTGGATTAGACTAAATTGTTATTGGAACAAAAATTCTCTTTCTTGAGCAGTTCAGCAACCACTATGCAGATTAGAGATTTAAAGAATGGCCTTGGACACAGAGTGGTTAATTGACTTACCTCATGAACTGCTGACTTACATGAACTCAGGCAGTACTAGCTAGAGTCAGAGTTAGAACTTAAATTCAGTTCTTTATGATGGTAGTGACTTAATTAACACTCACTACCCCACACTTCTCATTTAGATAAATGGAGGTAAGGTTTTGGTTATTATGATGATTGACTCCAAGAGAAACAGTCATTCTCTGAAGTGTAGTCAGGAGTAGGGATAAATATTTAAGGCAAAAATATTGGCATATGGCAAAGTGGAAAAGTTTTGTTGTAATTCACAAATATAACTCTGAGAGAAATCAGGCACCTGGTTTTAATAACCTTAAAGCTAATCATCCTTGTTTCTAGGTCCTTATATGTTTTTTTTAAAAAAAACCTGCCAAGAGTGGGGTAGCTAGGTGAATCAGTGGATTGAGAGTCAGGCCCAGAGATGGGAGGTCCTAGGTTTAAATCCGACCTCAAACACTTCTTAGCTGTGTTACCCTGGGTAAGTCACTTAAACACCTATGGCCTAGCCCTTACTGCTACTTACTACTCAAACACAATATTGATTCTAAGAAGGAGGATAAGGTTTTAAAAATAATTTTTATTTAAGTATGTTTTTGAATTCATAAAAAATTTATAAAAATTAAATTAAATAAAGATATAAATTAAATAAAATTAAAAAATGTTTAAAAATAAAACCTGCTAAACAAGAGAAAGAGAACATTGTTGGATATAACATGGATGATTTTGATTATATTAATTTAAAAAGGTTTTGTATAAACAAGACCAATGCAACCAAGATTAGAAGGAACACAGAAGCTGGGAAAAACTTTATAGTAAGTATATCTGATAAAGGTCTCATTTCTCAAATATATAAAGAACTGAGTCAAATTTATTTTTAAAGTCATTTTCTCTAATTGATAAATGGTCAAAGAATATGAATAGGCAGTTTTCAGATATAATTAAAACTAGTCATATAAAAATGATCTTAAACACTTGATTAAAGAAATGCAACTTAAAACAACTCTGAGGTATCACCTCACCCACATTAGACTGGTATATATGACAGATAAGGAAACTGATAAATCCTGGAGAGAATGTGGAGAAATTGGGACATCAATCCTCTATTGGAGTTATAATCTGAATCAAACATTCTGAAGAGCATTATGGAACGATGCCCAAAGGACTTTAAATCTGTGTATACTCTTTGATCCAACTATACTAAAGCTAGGTGCTAGCAGTATCCCAAAAACATGAAAATTTTTTAAAAGGAAGAAGGACTTATTTTTACAAAAATATTTAAGGCATCTCTTTTTATAGTGTCAAACTATTGGAAATTGAAGGAATGTCCGTCAACTGAAAAATGGCTAAACAAGTTGTGATATATCATCATGTTGTGAGAAATTATATGCAGGAAAGTTTCAGGAAAAAAAACTAGAAAGATTTATATGAACTGAAGAAAGTGAAATGACCATAATTAGAACATGTCATATAGTAATAGCAATGTTGTATGATGAACAACTGTTAATGACCCAGCTATTGTCAGCAATTCAAGATAGTCACAGAGTTATGATGAAAAACACATCTTCCATTAGAGAAAGAACTGATTGAGTTTGAATCTAGGCCAAATCATATTATATTTTATTTTTCTTCCTTTTTTCTTCTTTTTTTGTTCAAGATCTCTTCCACAAAATTACTAATACAAAAAAAAAGCTTTATATGATTGCAGATGTAAAATCTATAGCAGATTGTTTACCATCTGAGAGAGTGGGGAGGTAGAAAATTTGGAACTTATAATAAAATTTAAAAATGAATGTTAAAAATATTTTTATATTTAATTGGGGAAAAATAAAATATCATTAAAAAACACCTTACTCAATTTGAAAGATGCTCTCAATAGCCATTCAGAACTAGATGTGGAAGTTATAATGAGTTTGAGAAAGTAACTTTTATTTTATTGTGAGTTTTACCAGTAGAGATATAGCTTATGCTACTATGGATATGAGCTTACACTTGAATAATAGATTTCAGAGCTAGGAGGTCTGAGGTAGATGAGAGATTATGGAATCCAAATCCTTCATTTTAGAAGAAGGAAGGAACTAAACATTAATATGTTAGGCACTAAGTTAAGCTCTTTATAGATTTTAACTCATTTGATTCTCAAAACAATCATTTTATAGTTGCAGAAAATGAGGCAAATGGGTTAAATGACTTGCTGGGGCCACAAAACTAGGAAATGTCCAAGACTAGATTTGAATTCAGGTCTTCCTGAGTCTGGGCCCAACATTATATCTTCAATACCAAGTAAGTGCCTCAAGGAGAAAACATCTGATGCCCAATGTGGAAGCTTGAACATTGTTTTCCTTATTCCTCCTATGCCCTACCCAATATCCTTCTCATTACATTGTTGTTATTCAGGCATTTCTGCTCTGTCCAATTCTTTGTGACCCCATTTGGGATTTTCTTGGCAAAGATACTGGCGTGGTTTGCATTTCCTTCTCTGGTTCATCTTACAGATGAAGAACTGAGGCAAACAGGGTTAAATGATAATCTCATTGTTATATATCCGTTAAGATTCTGAGGCCAGATTTCAACTCAGGACAATGAGGCTTCCTGACTTCATGTCTGGCACTCTATCCACTGTGCCAACTACCTGCTCCTTTTCATTACAGTATAATTAAATTGCCACAAATTATATATGTTTATATATTTAATACATTTCTATTTTTATCTTTTATCTCTAGATATATGATCATTGGTATAAGCCAGTGATGGTGAACCTTTTAGAGAACAAGTACCCAAACTGCAACCCTCACGCCTTTTGTGAGCCCCCTCAGTTCACCCCAGACAGGGGAAGGAGGAAACACTTCCATTGGGCCACTGGGCAGAGGGGAGGGTCATGTGGAGAGGGAGAGGGGAGCAGCCCCCTCAGCATGCATGCTATAGGTCCGCCAACATGGCTATGAGCAACTTCTGCTGAGGAAACTACATCTATCAATGCATATTAGCAACCACTCTGAATCTTTGTTGGAGCATAGCTTGAGAGGTAGAAGGGCACAGAAGATGCAGAGCTGGCCTCAGGATCATGAAGACTTTTGTCTCTGACACAATTGGCTATTAAATCCTGGACAAGTTACTAAAACAACAAAACATAGGCACTTGTGTATTCTTATATGAATATATATGTTTGTATATACATATAACCCATCATTCTATATGTTTTAAAAAACCTTCCCCTAGAATATCTTTGGGAAATCTTACTATAGTTTTGTAATATTCTATTACTCTCCTCTCTTTATTTTAAGAGCTGGGACTTTCAAAATAATGATATGGTGGAAGTAGTTCTGATATTAGCCTGCATTTATGATCATTAACCATATACATAATTTTTCCTCCCCCAAAATTCTATGACATAAGTGGGGAAAGTATCATTACTCGCTCTATTTAAGAGATGTGAAACCCGAGTTTTAGAGAGGTTTAGGGACTTGCCTCTGATCCCACAGGTATTAGGTGGCATTCAATCAAAAACTCTGGAATATGTTTTTAGTATGATGACAAACTTGAATTTCATCATTTGGGAATACTGGCACATCTATAAAATAATGAAATACATGAATCTACATCAATAGAAGATAAAGGTATATTTTTATAATATACTCTCTATACAAATGAATTTTGAAATTTACTTCAATATATTTCTTCATTATAACTGAAAACTAAATAAATGGGTGGACTGTGCTATAATTGGAACCAATGGAGTTCTAAAATGCCAAAAAACTTCCTTGTTGAGTAATGTATTTTTTCATTGTATATCCCTATTGGAGCCTTGTAATATAACTTAAATGTTACCTTTTGGGAGGGAAAACTTGATTTCGGTTTTAGTATCTATTCAATTACTTTACCCAATTGAGAAAAACCTCTAAAGAAATTACATAATTTTTTTAATAAGTTCATTTTGATGGTGATGAAACAGAATTTCCATATATGCCCTGGTTGTTCTAATATTTGATTCTTTTTAATTATTAGATTTATGCTTTAATTAAAGAACTACTCTGAAACAACTGTTTTCTTTAGTTTTTCCTATAGGATGTTGCTTTGGGGAACCTACAATTGTCATCTGGTGTTTTAAATCATTGCATCCATTCATTTTTTGATTAGTGTTGTTGGCAATGGTGCTCTAACAAGGGAAACGACACCTTTAGTAAAATCAGTTTCAAATTTGAAGGATGATATCTATCATGGAAATGTATGTTTGCTCCTATGGAATTTATCCATATCTTTAGAGATGAGCCTAAGGAATCAGAATTAGACATGTACTCATTTTATATTCTTATGTGGTTGTGAAACTTAAAATAGGCCTGTGGGTCCTTGTTTTCCTCATACACAGGAAGATCATCATTAAAACTCTATCCCTACCTCAACTCCGTTCATTTGCCATTTTATTTACTTAATCATTCAACAAGTATTTCCTGTGTTATGATTAGCAATGTCAACTTTTTCCCCAGAGTTGCAAAGTAACATGAATTCTTTATGATATGAAGCCATGATTTAACATTCACCAACAAATGTTTTTAAGTATCATGTCATGGACTCCAGTGTTATGTGGTAATATTTTTTGATATTGATGATTCTTAACATCTCTATTCATATATATATATATATATATATATATGAACATATATATATAACCCTTACCTTCCATTTTAGAATATATATGTATATATATATATATGCATATATATATATATGAATAAAGATGTTAAGAATCATCAGCATCAAAAAATATTAGCACCTTCCATTTTGGAATCGATATTATGCATTGGTTCCAAGACAGAAGAGCAGTAAGGGCTATGCAATGGGGGTTAAGTGACTTGCCCAGGATCACACAGCTAGGAAGTGTCTGAGGCCAGATTAGAACCTAGGACCTCCCAACTCTAGGCCTGGCTCTCAATCCACTGAGTCATCCGGCTGCTCCCAATTAAATTGCTATCCTTAAAACAATGGTTGCATAACTTTCAATATAAAATCCAAAATGCATATTTTCTTTTTTTATACCAGGCATGATTCTCTACACTTTGAATTTTTATATTATTTTAGCATCATTTTCCTATCAATGTTTTTTCATGGGCTTACTGCAATGGGATATGACCACACTTTTTAGACATATGACCCCTGATCATTGTTTGCTTAACTCCTTTCATACATACCCCTCCTTCTAGAAAACATACAAACATTAAATACATATACTGTAACATAGTAACTAAAGTGAAATATTTGTTTGCCCACATGTGTGTATTTATTTTTCTTGGGAATTAATCATTCCTTAGATAGATGGAGATGCCCTGGAGTATAACAAAGCCAGGCCTGAGAGCTATTGGTCTATCTAATTGACAAAAGGATTAAAGTATTGACTGAACAATAAATCTCCTAAGATATACCCTGCCTTCATTATTTATCTCAAAAGTATGCAAATTTTACGCTTCTTTGTTCCAACTGATATGTCTCATATATAACTTAAAAGAAACTCCCCTGCCACTCCCCTCCCCACAAAATAACTTATTTTCAACAAGATCAATTTACTATCTAATTCAGAGGGATTAAATGAGGTATATGTTAGAAACTAAATGTGAGATAGAAACTGAAATTTTCCATTGGGGAATAGAGAGGTAAATCATAAGTTTTCAAACTATTTTGGAGACATAGACTCTGATAATTTATCTCAATTCCATTAAATGTCATCCTAGCCCTTGTCTTTCCTTGTAGCTACTTTAACTCATACTTTACTCTTTACCTTTATGCCAGACCATCACTCACTTTGCCCCTGCATATATTTCCCCTAAGATAGCATAAACTTAGTTTCCAGATTGAAGATAGACTGCCAGATTTTCACTTATATTCCCTGAGATATAATGAATTTTGATTTTGTAATTTGGGCATCGAATCCTGGATAAAAATAAGAAGAAAGAGTAGAGGAAAAAAGGGAAAATATTTAGAGAGTGAATAAAATTAGAAAAGGATAAGAATCTGTGACAGTAGATGAGAGGAAATACTAACAAATTAAAGGAAAATTGTTCTTTTTTAACATAGAGGATCATTGATCTGTACAGGAAAAAAATCTACATCCATAATTTTTCCCCAAAGCCAGTGGGAAATTATTCTAATTGCTTTTATAGAGTAGAGAAGATAATAGGAAAGTACCATAATAGTCTAAGTAAGAGATGGTCCTCAATTCTTCCATATCAAATTCTATTTCAACATGGCCACAAAATATTTCATTTCTCTGAGTAGGAAAGATTCTTGTCTTAGTGAGGAAAATTCTTGCATATTCAGTGTTCATTTTGTAGACTTGGAAAACACCTCTTTGTTGAATAATGGCAAAAGCCCACAGCACTTTCATTTAGATGCTGAAAAATTTTTCCTTTTAAAGTACTGTTCAGGTGCCACATGCATAGTAAAACCTTCCTAAGAGAGCTTTGGACAACCTCCTCCCCAGTAATCATAAATGCACACAAGCTTTCCCTTCTCAAATTTCCCTGCAATACTTGGTATGACTCATTTGCCTCTATTATGTTCTACCATGTACTATATTGATGAGGAAGTATGGCTAAAATATGATCTGCCTAGTGGGAAGGAGTATCCATAAGTACAGAGGGTTAGTGTAGATTCAAAGTGTTTAAAAATAATTATAACACTGAAGATGATGAGGAGAAGTAGTATTTTTATGTGTTTAAAGTTTGCAAAGTACCCTAAGAGACAAATGTTATTATTATCTTATTTTTTTATTTTTTATTTTAAATGAGGAAACTGAGGCTGAGAGAGATTAAGTAACTTTTCCAAAGTCACTTGTATATGATGAGTGTAAGGCCAGATTTGCATACCATATCCAGTACTCTTTTTTAAAAAATCTTTACCTTTTGTCTTAGAATTAATACTGTGTATTGGTTTCAAAGCAGAAGAATGATAAAGGCACTAAGCAAAGGGGATTCAGTGACTTGTCCAAGGTCACACAGCTAGATGTGTCTGAGACCATATTTGCTCTAAGTCTGGCTCTAAATGCACTGAACCACCTATTTCTCTAGTCACTGGGATGTCTAGCTACTGCCAGGTGATTCTTATCATTTGTGTTTCTAAGCACTGATCACAGTGCTTTTGACAAAATAGGAACTTAATAAAGTTTGATTGAATGCATTAATATCACTGAGCAAATGAGGTAATTATCATTTCTTTGCTTTTGTATTGCCAATACCTTAAGCAATGCTTTTAAAATAGTAGATGTTAAACAAACATACATATTTAACTTTTGTTAATTTAACATTTTACTTATTTTTTAAAAAGCAAAAATCTGCCTTCTTACTATCCCACCTCATTCCAATTAAGAACAAAAAGAAAAATAAACCCTGTTAATAAATATATATTAAATGAAATAATAAAGTAGAATAAATCTGCAGTTAAATATGTCTGAACAAAAAATGTTTCCAATGTCCTGGGGATTTTCTGCACTTTACTTTTAGAAGAAAGTGACAAATGACAAGAATTATGATGACAAATTGATTCTATGCATTTAACACAGAGACATATGCACATACACAAACATATTCTACTTCTTTGGGGTTAGTATTCATAATCTATAATTCCTATAGTTACAACAATGTAAAGATATTATGGATTCTTAAAAATGATAATGTTTGATCATCGAAAGGAAGACATCATTTTCAACAAACATGTCAAAAGCAGAGAATAAGTGATGCATTTGGGAAAAAAATTCTAAGAAGTGCTAAAAATTTTTTTCCAGTTTTCAGAAAATCCCTAACAGTGATTTAAAGTGATTTAAAGTGGAATAAAGCCCCACCCTACACACTAGTAAACTTCAACCAGCTTCTCTTCCCCATAATAATTTAATTTGTAACTTATGACATTGAACTCTTTTATTTAGAATGTTCAAGAATTAGTGACTGACATTAAAAATACAAATGTATTATGTGAACACAAATATTAAAGTATTTCAGAACCCATTGAAGCCTATGCAAATGTGTTTTTAAAAACCCATCCATGTTTATGTGATTTTTAAAAGTTCATACATTTTCAATTTTGGCTAGTAATTTACAATGCAAGATTGCATTTCCAGAAAGTGGAGGAAAAGCTTTTAGGTCTATGTGGTTTACAGTCATTGGCTGAAACAGTGAAAACACTACATAAAGTAATTGTTCTTAATGGTTATTGTGCTTTAGCTTGTTGTTACAATGTAATGTGAATTGTTCTTTCTATCTTTTTGCCTCTTTCAAATTAGATGCTTTATCTTAATGAGATTTTTTTTTCCTGCAGTATTTTCAGTGGATAAACATCTTTATGTTTATACTCACTGAGCATTATCAAATTCATTTGAGGTTCAACCTTGCTTAACCTTTGTTCTGATCTTTGTTTTTTCTTTCTTTTAAATATGTTGGGTGGAGTGAATACAAAAATTAAATTATAGGAAAAGCTATTTGGGTGTTGCTTACTGAATTTTTCAGCAGAAGGAAATAAATTATGATCTCTGTTCTTTCTTTCAATATACCACAAAAGCTAGTCATGTTGGTGGCTCTTTTTATTATTGGGAAAGACTGAGTCAACCTTGGCCTTTTATCTTCAATAACATCTAGATTATTTTTTTCCTCCCTACCTCTCTCCCTTTCTCACTCCCTTTCTCCCTCACTCACTTCCTTCC
>NW_025357143.1:0-3069 GCF_016433145.1 Gracilinanus agilis
ATATATATATATATATATCTTGTCAAATGATGCTTTCTTTGGGGGAGGAGAGAGAGGGAGTTAACTGGGTATTTTAATGTAACAAACAAGTAAATTCAAATTAAAAAACTTTAAATGTAATTTTAAATAAAATTTAATCCTTGAGAAAAATGAATTCTTGAAAGAAATTCCATTTGTGTATAAGAGTTTCATTTGGTGCAGACAAAATATTTTTATATATCATATTGCCTCTTCAGTGCTTTCATGGTGAAATCATTCATTGCCTTGTGGCCAGTGATAATGAGTCTCTCTGTACATAGTTAGGCTGGTCCTTGTAAAGTAGGCAATGCTTTTTGAATTGTAAGAACTAGAATCAGAATAGAAAGAAAATTCCCTTTTTGAAAAACTTAATAAAGCTTCTATAGAAAAATGATTCAAAATGATGTAGGTCTTTCCCTAACACCCCCGCCCCCCATCCTGGAAATCCTCTACTCTGAAGCCTTGTCATTATATAAAAAATGACTGTAACCTCCTAAAGACAATTTGAACAGAGTGCAAGCTCTGACAGGTTCATTTATCTGAGGCCAGGTATTTACTTGGCATTGTTTACATAGAACACAGCACATTGCCTACTTATTTTCAAGAACACTGGATTGAAGAAATTTAATTTATAAAAATATTAACATAGTTTTTACCTCCTTTAAATAGAGTCTTGGCTCTATTTAAAAAATTATTAAATAAAATAAAGGAGATTTGTTTTGTTTTTGGTTAGAGCTATTTTTGTCCTGTGGGAGAACTGGTTTCTGTCTTTGGATTCTTCCATTTATCCAGAAAATTTCATGTCTAAATAAAATAAGATACATTTATTAAAGCAAAGTCTTGATTTCCATATACACAAAGTTGGTAGTCATGCAGTTAACAGTTGATTACTCATTTTGTGGATATCTAAGGCTTTTTCTCCTTCTAGTGCTATGTCCCTTTATGTGCAGGCAGGAATAATCAGGCAGGGTTCATAGATTTACATAGAGGAACAGAATCCAAAGGCTAGGAAGGCCAACAAAGGTAGAGAGGGACAAGTGGATAAACAGGAACAGTGAAGGGGCTTCTTATTTATGATCTGATCCTGGGGTAAAAATTGTTTACTTTCTGCCTTGGTTTACCTTTTTGTTTAGTGTGAATGGTTAAGAATTCTCAGGTGTGTATTTCTAGCTAATTAGAGGCTCACCTAGAGGTAAGCCCAGAAATGACTTTAGATTATGCTATAAGTAGAGATAGGGGACAAGGTCTTTGAACAGGAATGACAGCAATCAGGTGAGAGAAGAAAGGATATATATAGGTAACATTTTTTAGAAAGATTCATAGTATCACAGATATATACCTGAAGAGACCTCATTAGTTTATGTAGGTCAACCTTTTCATTTTACTGATGGGGAAATCAAGGCCCAGAGGGTTTTGCCCAAAGCCACACAGATAACAAATGTCAGGTGAGGCTTGAATGGCAAATTGTATGGTTCCATGAATGCTAAAAGATAGCATGAATTCAAATGTGGATTTACATTTCTGAGAGTTCCAGAACTGAAGCATTACTAATCAGGTCAATATTTAAAAATTTTTTTTTATCTTAAAAAATGTCAATATAAGAACTTCGATGTAAAATTAAAAAGAGTCATATTTAGCTTTCAGATTTCTTCATGGAGTTCTCAGGTAGGACATTTTTAGGAGAAATGCTTCTATTCATGTGGTACCGTGGATAGAATGCTATTAGAACCGGAGGGAAAAATGAGTGATATCTATAAGGGAATAGCAAAGGCGGAATGTTGCATGTATCACAAAAAATGAATATGATCATATCAGATCCTCAAAGGAATAGGCATTGTGGAAGATTATTTCCATTGCAGAAAGAGCATAAATTAGCCAAGGACATCACTCCTGCTTGTACAGCCTTAGATCGTAGGATTATAGGATTTAGAGCTAGCAAGGACCTTAGAGGTCACCTAGATCAATCCCTTTGTTTTATAGGTGAGGAAATTGAGACCCGGAGATGTTCAGTGACTTGGTGAAGGTTACCCAGATCATAAGAAGCAGAGGCAAATTTCAATCTTTCTGCTCCAGTGGTAAGGGAACATTGAACATGGAAAATATTCCTTTTCTCCTGTTTCTGGTACATTAAAATGGGAGTGGGTAAAGGCTGGTTATGGGAAGCAGTTCCATTTACCTATGTCTGCTGCAGCCGAGTCTGGTGTGTCAATTTAATATTCTTTATTATTATTTTACATGCAACCTCCTTCCTAGCTTGTGATTCCTGTCAGGTCTGTGCATTATTACACATTAGTCATTTTTCATGGTTTGGCCTACAAGGCTTAAAAGGAAGACTGGTGTATTTCAGTAATTTTGCTTACAATTTGATTTGTGTTCACTAGAATCCCAATTTAGTTTCATCAGCAGATTTCAACACACAACAGCTGGTCCCCTGGTTGTGATCATTTACATATATTAGCAAATGAAGGCTAGGCACTAGCTGCTCCAAAATGTCATCTGATACCCTCCTGGAGGTGCATCTGACTTCTCTGGTGGTGAGATCTGCCTCCACACTTTAACAGCCTGTCTGCCTTAGCGACTGGAATCTGTGAAACCATTTATTTTTAAGCTGTCAGGTACTCAATGACTTTTGAGCTCTGACATTATAAGATTCCACAAGGAGCGTAATCTAATAGCTTATTCTGTCTTTCCTCAAGGTCATGCAGAAATGATTTTTCTAAATATGTTTGTCATTAGATAAATGGAAAACCCTCAAGCAATTGACTCTTTATTGGGTAATGGTGGTTTTTCTTAGGTGAGTAATCAATAAGTCAATTAAGAACACACCCTTTATGTATGGATAGGACTGAGGTCCTATCCAGTTCTTAAATTTGGCCATTCTGTGAACATCATTGTTAGCTGGCACGTGAAATCATTATTTTTTTTGGAATGGTGACAGTACGCATTATGACTGACATAAGGAAACTGATTTTGGTTTGTGGTTTGTAAAACTGCTTTTATTATTAAGTAGCCCAGGGTTCTTTTTAAAAAATTTTATATATATATATATTA
>NW_025357144.1:0-7035 GCF_016433145.1 Gracilinanus agilis
ACATATGTATATGTATATATATACATATATATATATGGAATAGGTGAAATAAAGTCTTTATCTTTACAAATTATTCTTTCCCAATTACAACTAAATAAATCTTTTGTTAAATGCCATGGTTTCATTTTGTTTCAATCTAAACTGGAAACAACACATAGGTCTGAATCAGGCCAGTATACAACAACCCAAAACAAGGAACAAGAATCAGCAAGTTCCATAATTATCCTTTGTTTATACTTCAATTCCTGAACTTAAATGTAAATATATTTGTATCCTGATAATATGCGATGCTAGGAACTTATTCACAGAGCTTGATTCCCTTTTACAAACTTAGAGATTATCTTATAGTGGCCACTGACATTCTGTCACTAAGGTACAACCTGTTAGATTCATAAGCTTTGTTGTTTGAGGTCTAAACAAAAAGATAATTCATGAAGTGACTAATTTCTTCTGCTTCTGGCATAACAGCATTTGGCCTTTAGAGATGAATTCACTTCTTTAAATAGGGTATATATTAGTTATTCTTTTCTTCTGGCATTCACAACAGAGTGACATGTTCTGGAGGCAGCATTCCTTGCCAGAGGGAGGAAGGGTTATCATAACATAATGCCTAAGGATGGTGGATTTGAGAAAAAGAGTAAATAATTATAGATACTGCTAATAAAGATAGACAAGCAAAAAGCAGTATCCAAAACTGTTACACTGATGTTTTGAGAATACTTTTTTTAAAATGAAGATTAATTGCAAAATTATTTAGATATTTATTGGACCAATAGGTTTGGGGGAGTAATTACTCAGATTTCAATAACTGAGCTTGGATATCAATCTACTTTCATTAGTAGCTCATTCTACCAACATTTGAATAAATTACATTTTCTTTGGTGCTATAGCCATTTTAAATATTTTTAGTATTTTTCTTCAAAAATCATACACTAATTTTATTATCTTTCTATTATTTTGTAACTCATCGATACCATATTCTGTTAAGTATCATCTCGGTTTCATTGTTTTATTAATTGTATTCAATGTTCTTCTGCATTTGGGGAGTATTGGTTAACTCTGTTGGAAAGAATGACAACATATAAATGAGTCTGTTTCTACATATGAATTATTACACACTGGAAAATCACAGTAGCTATATCCACTCAGGAAGAATAGTTAGAAATTAATTGTACTTCTCTTTAGCTTTTCTTTCCCATGACCATTTTTTTTCAATTATCTCCTACTTTAATCAGAAATACTAAGACATGAAACAAAATGGTGAGCCTGGTTCTCTGACTTAAATACAAATATAATTTCATGTAGTAAAATCCAGTCAAATCAGATACTCTTAATTAAATAATCCATCAGTTTGTGGACTAAAAGGAAGCACAATAGTGTGCCTGTTATCAGGAACAATTGGCTAGCTAAAAAAGAGCTTTGCACCATCAAGTCAGGAATCTTGGGTTGCAGACCTGTTTCTGTCACAAATTCACCTCTTTGGGTTTCCCTTTCATTAATTATAAAGTGAAGGTGTCAGACTCCATGACTTCCAAAGTGACTTCTAGATCCTATATTTTGATTGTTAGGTATAACATTTGAATCTTAAATAGAATTTTGGTCAGATTACTGATCAGATAACTGGTTAGATAACTGAATTAGGAGATCTGAAGTTTAATGAATGAAAATGAATGAACTTGCTTCTCATTATAACCTTATGAGATAGGTAGTACAAGTGGTTTTTTGTTTGTTTCTTATGTTTTTTTATACATAAGGACAGCCCCAAGTTAAAATGGTTACAACACTCATGAGGGTCAAAGGACAGATTGAAATCCTAGTACCCTTTCTCTTTACAGAAAGAATGATGGAATTTGGAGTTAGTTGAGGCATGGACTCAAAAACTCACTCTGACATTTATTAGCCATGTGACCCTGGACAAGGAACCTAACATCATTGAGTCTCAGCTTCAGTTCTTCCACTCTTCCCAAATGTTTTATGAGAAATATAGGTGCTGGTGAGAAGAAATCAGTGGAGCACTGATGCAGATCAGACTCATCTTAAAGAAACAGAGGAAGGGTTATTTTCTAGGACCTCAGTATAATTCCAACCTTTTAGAGATATCTAGCAAGATTGGCTCTCAAGAGAGGAATTTTGAGTTGGAAGTTAGAAGAAGAGACTGAAAGATAAATAAAATGATATGAAGATGTCCAGGACCAGTGGAAGAGAGAAGGCAATGCATGTCCATGAAATTAGAGTAAATGACAATTGATGCAGAGCATCCTAGCTCTTGTTTGAGTAGTATTAATTGGATGTAATTTCCACTTAACTGAATACATTCTGGCTCCTAGTGAGTATCACCTGTGTGTTAATTTTTTTTCCCTTTAAAACCTTTACCTTCTGTCTTAATATTAGTTCTAAGACAGAAGAGTGGCATGGGCTAGGTAGTTGGGGTTAAGTGACTTAATCATAAGTTACACTACTAGGAAGTATCTGAGATAAGATTTGAACCCAGGTCCTGACTCCCAGTCTGACTCTCTGTTCACTGTGCTACCCATCTACCCCTCACCTCTGTTTCAAAGTGCTCACAAATCACTTGCATAATAATATGCTTTCAAATTTTGGGAGAGTGAATATCAAATTTATTGACCTATGTGTTCTGCGATCTATCTTTTTTTTTCTTTCTTTGAGACATTGACTTAAGATTGTCAAAGGATTATATATATCTAGAGCTTAAAAAAGACCTCTGAGACCATGGAATCCAACATCCTCAGGGGAGATTAAGTGATACTCCCAGTCACCTAATAATAAAATAGCAAGCATGAGAGGCAAGACTTGAATTCAGGTTCTCAGATTCCAGAACAGTGCTCTTTGCTTTATCCCACACTCTTTCCCTTTTCTAAGATTTCTTAACGATGACCAACAGTGGTGGTATGTTCACATTTCTGAGTTCTGTCAGTACCCTTGGGTATAGTAGCCTGAGGCCTGAAGATTGAGCTCATTTATAATGGCTACATGTTCTCTTTTTATGTTCCTGCTTATATTGGCCTCCAACTCTTTCTTAAACAAGTTTGATCTATCCTTTCCAGTCTAAAGATCACTCTTTTTAATGGAGAAGATGAAACCAAAATTGAGTTTTCTCTCTCCCTGTCATCTGTTTACATTAAACCATCTGTGTCAAGCAATGGACCTCTCTCATCCTTGTTTCCTGCCTCTTTGACCAGACTTTGACAATATTTTGTTCATTAGGGGATTTAACATATCTAATATTCTTATTATATATTTATGTCACACTTTTATATTCATTCTTGTCTACATTCCCCCCTCCTTCATCCTTCTCTTTTTTTGTAAAGGTCCTTTTAAAACTGGAGCTCTGGAATGCTCTGCGTAGATATAGCAGTTCCTTTTTAAATATCTACCCCACTGTTTTGTTTGTTTGTTTAGTTTTTAATCTTATTAAGACCATTTGTGGCTGCTTTATCAAGAAGCAGCAGGATATAATGAAAAGAACACTGGACTCAAGAGACTAGGTTCAAACCTTTGCTTTACTTCTTATATGTTCTTGTTGTTGTTCAGTTGTTTCAGTCATGTCCTGCTCTTGTAACCCCATTTGGGGTTTTCTGGGAAAAGACACTGGAGCAGTTTGTCATTTCCTTCTCTAGCTCATTTTATAAATGAAGAAATTAAGATAAATAGAGTTAGGTGAACTCCCCAGGCTCACGTAACTAGTGCATGTCTAAGACTAGATTTGAACTCAGGAAGATGAATCTTCCTGACTCCAGGTCCAACACTCAATTCACTCT
Source organism: Gracilinanus agilis (assembly GCF_016433145.1). NCBI lineage: Eukaryota > Metazoa > Chordata > Mammalia > Didelphimorphia > Didelphidae > Gracilinanus > Gracilinanus agilis. Next base: position 3,780 of record NW_025357144.1, read on the forward strand.
GCTACCTACCTGCTTCTTACCTCTTACTTGATCTATCTTTTTCAAACACATCATTTAGCCTCTTTGAAATTCTGTTTCCCAAGCAGTAAAATAGAAAGAATAATTCAAACACTACCTTTCTTACAGAGCTGTTGCAAAAATAATATGAAAGTACAATGGATAGAATGGTTGATTTAGGGGCAGTGAGACCTGAGTTGGGATTTCTCCTCAGACATTTCCTAGCTATGTGGCCCTATAATTAACCTCTGCCTTTGTACCCCAGTTTTCTCAATGATAAAATAGGAATAGTAATAGTACCTACCCCTCAGGACTATTGTAAGGATTAAGTAAAATAGCATGTAAAATACTTTGCAAACTGTAAAGTGCCACACAATACTGGCTATTATAATATACCTAGAAATACTTCATCACACCAAGGAATTATATAAATATATGATATTATGGCTTTGAGGGCTTCCCATCTTTTTTGAGCCATATTCCCCTTCAAAGGTCCATAATTATATGTTGTCTAAATTTTTTGAAATCTGATTTCCAACTTATAAGGGTATGTACCTGATTATGCATTCTCTTCATTTATTATTTTGCACTCTAACATAAAATGGTAACTTTTAAGAATTTAATTATGTCTATATCATCAGACAGTTCTTCTCTGTGAGTTAAAATTAAGTCCAGAGTAGCAGTTCTCATTGCTTCCTTCACCTTCTGGGAGATTAAATTGTTGGCAAAGCAGGTCAAGAATTTATCAGTTGCTCTGTGTGGAACACAATCAGAATTTCAGCAGATATCTGGATCCTTGAAGGTTTGCCTTGGGCTTAAAAAAAAAGATATTTATACGTAAGTTTCTCTAACTGTAAACTGGAGATGATAACCTCTTCCACCTATCTTACTGGCATATTGAGGTAGCTATCTTAAGGCTCTTAGAATTCCTGAAAGATATTGGTACACATGGAAATAGATGCTATTTCAGAAACGTAGGCTTATAGGATAATAGATTTAAAACTAGAAAGGATCTTAGAGGGCATCTAGTCTGACCTCTCATTTTACAGATGAGGAAACTGAGCCCTAGAGAGATTAAGGGACTCATTCAAAGTCACACTGGTAGTAAATAAGAGCCTTAAAATTTAAACTTACATTTTCTGACTCAAAATCCAGCATTCTTTTCATTGATGGGGCTTTTTGGATATAATGCACTTTCTCTGTTCTATAATTCTTTCCCCTACTACCTTCCATTTCCCTTCACTCCTGCTGCCATGAATTAAGAACCTCCAATGCCCTTTGTTTTTCCCCCTTTTTATCATAACCAGTATTAAATGGAAATTCCAGATGAGAGAATTCCTTCAAATAATTCAGATGAACAGCTATCTTGCAATTTGATTTTAAAGAATTAACTGGAGAAAGGAGAGATTTGGTGACTTGTCCTGGGTCACACATTAAAAAAAAAAATGTCTGTAGTTATACTTGGGATTTCACTTCAGTTCTTTTATATCCATAGTTAAATGTCAATTCATGATTCTGAGATACATATCGTTTCTTATATTGCTAGGTTCACCTTTCTCTTAATATCAATATTTGAGTAGGATTCAGAGTGCTTGAATTTACTCTCTTTAATCTCTTTGTTCTTCATATAGACCATATAAAGCAGTGGTTCCCAAACTTTTTTGGCCTACTGCCCCCTTTCCAGAAAAAATATTGCTTAGCACCCCCTGGAAATTAATTTTTTTGAAATTTTAATAGCAATTAATAGGAAAGATATGTATTAATGTTTCTATCTTTTTCATAAAATGTAGTAAAGAAAGGTGTAAACTAGAAATTCTTGACTCACCATTTCATGAATACTTGCATTAAAATTGCATCTCCCAATTTCTCTTTCTGTACCTTCTCCTACAAAATATAACACAAAACTTTGGGTAGAATTATGGGAACCTAATTCTTTCACCTTTTGGATTTCCCTAGTGAAATCAACCTAGCAAATGTCACTGTAACATCAACAAAAATGGATAAAATCGAAAAGTTATTAAGAAGCAGGAAACCCCCAAGACTTCATGTAGGTCAGTCTAGATTTAATGTGAAAAATATCTATTTCTGGGATCCAATCATTGTCAAAATAGCATGTGTTAAAATTAGAAATTTAGTTCTTAAACCATGTGATCTGTTAGAAAAATTTCTATTCTTCTCAAATTCGTAAACCAATGGATTTTGCTGGCAGCCAAAAAAACTTCTATATGGAATATAAATGTCATGGGAATGCTTGGTTTTTATACTGTGCCCCACAAATATATATATACATATATATATATATATGACAGACATACACACATATAGATAGTAGATATATACATACTATACATACATACATATATACATATATATACGTATCCTGGTACACTCTTTATTTCTTGAATTAATATAATAAGATTCTGGACTGTAGTAGAGATAACATTAACTCATAATAGTATAGCATTTTAACACTCACATAACACTTTCTATTAATCTTAATTTTAATTAAATATTATCTATTAATTCTTAATTTAATATTACCTATTAATTTAATTTGGAAAGTTGGTACTCTAGGATTGAACTTGAGATCAAACTTGGGCTCAGACACGTAACGAGCTATGTGACTGGACAAATCATTTAACAGCTATATTCCTGAGCTTCCTCAACTGTAAAATGGGAATAATAACAGCATCTTCCTCCCAGGATTATAGTGAGGAGTAAATGAGATAATATTTGTAAAGAGCTTAGCACAATGCCAGGCACAAAGTAGACTCTATATAAATGCTTCTTCATTTTTCCTTTCCCTTCCTTTTCCCATTAAACACTAAATATTTGCAAGTTAAGACATAATAATAAATTAGCTTAGATGTCCAGGACAACCTAGGTCGAAGTCCTAGCTCTGACACATATTGGGCAGGTAATCTAAAAAAGTCATTCAGCAGTTCAGAGTCTCAGGCAACAACTAAGACTGTAAGTTGGAACACTATTGGAGATCTGCCTCTGTAAAAGGGGGTTCTTCTCTAGGAGCTCCTTATACCAATAAAATATAAAATTCACAAGGACTTATGCTTGGCTCTGAGAATGGAAAGACAAAAATAAAACAGTGCCCACCTTCAATTAGCTTACATTTTACTAGAGGATTCTAAAACTTAGGCTATTCTACCAGATGGTACAGACAATGACAACACTAGAGTAATAGCAACACAGCAGCAGTAACCACAGAGCAGCAAAGATAACAACCTTTGGATATATATATATA
>NW_025357145.1:0-8565 GCF_016433145.1 Gracilinanus agilis
ATATTATATTATGTGTATGTAAATATAATATATTGTATATAATAGTTTTTCAACCAAGTTATTTATATAATGTATTTTGAGAAGAGAAAGAATCTTTTATCTCCTTAATACTTATATCCTTTAACTTGAATTAATGTTTCAAATAACAGTGTAGTCATTCACCTTCTAGATAATTAAACTACTTCATATGTTTAACCATGGATTAGTCTTTTGTGTTTGTACAAGGTTAAAAGAAATAGATACTTTTCAGTGTTTAGAATTTTCATAGAAAAGTAGCAGACATTGCTTGGAAATATGAAATCAGACATTGCTATGATTGGTTGTTTAATAAAGGGGGTGGGGATGAGGACAGGGATATGAGGATGGGGAGGTTGGTGTTGAGGTGGGTAGTGCTGAGGTGGGTGGTAGGTAGTTCCTAACTTCTTTCCCAATCTTCCTCTTGGAACATACTTGATCTTTTAAAATATAGATCACCATTCTTTTGTTGCATACTACATTTTCAAGCTGCTGTTTTGAAAACATATTAGAAAAATGGACCTTGAACTCTAGGCAAAAATAATAAAAGGCTTTTTTGGGAAATGATTTAAATTCATTCTCTATCCTCTGTCAATTTTTTTGGTATGGATGCTTTGATATTGCTTATGTCTGACAAATACGTACTACATTCACGTCATTGTTTTGATCTTTAGAAAAGTTATTTGTCTCAAGAACCAACAGGTTGGGGAATTACTAAACAAATTGGAGCATATGTTTATGCTGGAATACTACTTGGTCATAAGAAACAGATTAACTTTTTTTAAAATTTGAAAGAAATATATAAGATAACGAACTAACCAAGAGAACATACATACTCATGTAAATTCCAACCACTTAGCACATTTTGTGATAGAATAAAAAAGATTTGTAAAACCTGACCCAGAAGGCAAGAATTTAATATTACCCACATAGGAAGGAGAGGATGCTATGTGTATCATAAGTAATTTGACAACTAAAAGAACAAATGGGGACAAAGAGTTACATAAATACCAAGAAGATACAATTTCTACTCTGTCCTTAAGGGTATCAGGGAAGGTATCATCCACTCGTATTACTAATGCTCCCCTCCCTACAATAAGGGCATATTAGAGTGACTATCAGAATTACGAATAAGTTTCCTTGCTCATGTTGCTAAAATTTTTATGGCAATCTACGCACATATTGAGGGCATCCTTGAAGGGGATATTGGAAGTAAATCAGCAATCTTTATTCAAATTATAATCCTTATCTATAACCATTGTATGATTTACTAAAAGATGTAGAAAATTCAAGTTTACACTTGATTTCCTCTTCTGGTGACTATATTAAGTTAAAACCCTTTGGTAAATCAAAACACTGATTTAGAGGCAGGTTTCTTCCAGTAAAGTGGAAGATTTGTCATTATATGCTAAAGTTGTACAAAATTATAAAAGATTCCTTGAAACTTAAAAAAAAAACTTAATTGTGTTCAATCTTTGATCAGTGTTTTTTTTCTCATGATTACATCAGGCTTAGGGAATATTACAGAGCATCCTAGAAAATAGCTAACATTTATATTTGTTTTTAAGGCTTGCAAAACGACTTAAATGTGCTATTTCATTTGTTTATGGTTATCAGTATGATTTCCCTAAGTAAAGAGTTTGGCCTCAAGAAAAACCAAGTGGGTCAAAAAGGCCTATTTTCTATTATTTCTTATAGATCAACAAACTATTTAAAGTATTCATATATCAGGATATATGCATATATCTTAAACCTTATAAATGAACAGTAATGTGGGTTCAGAACTGAATAGAAGGTAATAATGCCTTTGGGAAATTGCAGAGGTTCTTTAAGGACCATGAGGTTCTCATTGCAGCAACAGGTTAATATTCTGGTGATATGATGTGTGGTAATGAGTGGTTCAGAGTCCCTTACAGTGCAATGGAGAGACCAGAGATGGGAATAGTCTATATTAATATAAGAAGGTAAGCTGGTGAGAAGAGGGATGGACAGTCTTCACTGGTATCCTTGTGATGTCAAAAGAATGAGGAAGGCTCATGTTTGAGCCCTTTGTGCTAAATTTATTGGAGAACATGGACAAGAGTTACACAAGATGGAGCATGCATGGGTGATTTCTATTCTGTCTCATCAGAGATAATATCCACATTAATAAAATTCTATTTAATGCTATACTAAGCAGTGGAGATAAAAATTCAAAAGGCAGTCTCTGCCCTCAAGGAATATACAATTTAATAAGAGACAACAAGCAAACAAATATGTTTGAAGAAGATATAAACAGGATAAATAGGAAATAATTAAGAGAGGGAAGATGCAAAATTAAAAAGTTTAGAAAACTTTCCTGTAGATGATACCTACAGGGATTTTAATTGGGGCTTATAAGAAAGTAAAGAAATTATAATATTTAGGCAGTATCATAAGTATATGACTGTGTAATGTGGAAAAGATACTGCCATATTTTTCCATGTTACAAGTGCTAGGCTTCCACTTCATCAAAGGAGAATACACCTGTATACTCTTATCAGAATATGAACTGTAGTTATTAGGCTGATTATATTTGATTTATTAGGTACACCTGGATCTAAAAACTTTAATTACTGGAAGGGGGCAAGAGAGTGACTTTCAGTTGAATTTTGTAATTTTAATTATCATAGTGCTTTGAGTACCACATATCTGTGGAGAGTTCACTTTAAGAACTGTGAAAAATGTTGTCTTTAGGAGAAAATTCCGATATAGTTGGGTAAAGATTTATGCAAGCTTGTTAGCTTTTGTAGTATCATTTATCATATTGATTGATGAGGAGTGTTAGCAAATACTGTTCTTGAAAGTCAATGTTTTTTTTTCCTCTTTGCATTTATGTATGAAATTTGTAAATGTTAGAAGGTTAATATATTTACACCACTAGTTAGTATGTCTAATTTTTTTAAACAATTTTGTTATTCCATAGAGGTAGGGCCATGGGAAAAACAAATAGAAATTTCTTATTCTCCAAATTCTTTCATTTGGTTATGATCTTTTGAAATTGAAAGTGTTTTTGAAAAAGGTTTCAATAAAATCTGACAGGCAGGTAAAAGACTTGCTTTTTCCTTTAAAAATTTTTTTTAAATAGATTTTTGATATCTTTCCCTCTTTAACCTTTCCTTTTTTTTTTTTTAAACCCTTGTACTTCGGTGTATTGTCTCATAGGTGGAAGATTGGTAAGGGTGGGCAATGGGGGTCAAGTGACTTGCCCAGGATCACACAGCTGGGAAGTGGCTGAGGCCGGGTTTGAACCTAGGACCTCCTGTCTCTAGGCCTGACTCTCATGCCACTGAGCTACCCAGCTGCCCCCTAACCTTTCCTTTTTAAAGACATACTGTGTTACAAAGAAAAGACTACTACTTAGATAACAAACCAGTTAGTATATAAATGAAATCTAGCATTGTATGCTATATATATTCCATAATTATGGAAAGGCTTCCCCTTCAGCAGAGGATGGGGGAGTGGGGGAAGAGGTATCTTATCATATCTTTTCTTGGGGCCAAGTTTATTCTTTGTAATTTTGTAATACCCATTTTTTGTTGTTGTTCTTTCTATTTATATTGTTGGATTCATTTACATATATTGGTTTCTTAGTTTTCCTTAATTCCCATTGCTCTAGCTCATGAAAGATTTTCCTTGCTTCTCTCTCAAAAAAACAAAAACAAACTAGCAACTACATTACACTATTAACACATTACATTCAGGTACTACAATTTGTTTATGTATTCCCTAGTCAACATGCCATTACTTGGTTTCCACCACACACACACACACACACACACATGCACGTGCGCCTTCTGAATTACAGAATAAATTCATGCAAGATTCCCTTGGATGGATCAGGGCTGAAATTGTACATATTAGCCAATTTTAGCCACATCTCTATTGTTAGTATTAGCTTTCTGTATTTTGAAAGTAGCCAGATCTTAGCTGTTGTTGCCCACATTCCTGGTTACTTCCTGTTGATTTGTTTTTAGTGCCCCTTTGTAGGGAACTCCCCTTTCCCTTGGTGATAATCCCTATCCTAAAATAGAATTCACTCCTGTCTGTAGAATAATTTACCTCCTTCACCCCCTCCTCAACCCCAACCCCACCCCCAGGCTGGCACCAAAGAAGATAGTTTGTTCAGGTATAGCCAATTCAATACAACAAGCATTAAAAAAAAAACAACAAAAAACACTCATGTTAGACATTCTAGAGATTAGACAATCCCTGCTTTTGAGAAGCTTATTTTCTTACCTTCAATCATCAGTTTCCTAACCTTGGAATTTTCCTCATCTAACAACTTGCCCAAGTTAATCAATTTTACTTCCAGAACATCTCTTCCCATCATCCCAATTCGAGATACCTTTGAATTCTTAAATCTCAACTGTTACAATAGTATCCTCATTGTTATCTCTGACTCCTTTCTCTTCTTACGAATCCATTTTTCACACAATTGCCAAAACTGGTATTTGTAAAACCCTATCTGCTAAGCTCTTTGAGAGCAGGGATTGCTATGCCTGGCTCACAGTAGCTGCTTAATACGTTTTTGTTGATTGATAGATCCTAATACTCCTTGGTTCAAGAAAGAAACTCCATTGGCTCTTTTAAAAATTGCCCACTTTTCTGGACTTATTACAGGTTGTAGGGAGGGGTCTGTTGTTCCTTATAGACCTTCTGTCTACCATCTTTGTACATATCTATTTGTACATTCTATCTACATCTTTATACAAGCTGGTTGCCATGGCTGGAATGCATTCTCTTCTACTCTGGAGTTGGCTTTTTCTTCAGAATTCAACTCACCAAGTGTCTCCTCCAGGAAGCCTATCCAGATTCCTTCTTGTTGCTAATGCTTTGTCTACTCCCTTCTTCGGAACAAAAAATTGGGAGAAGGGCTTTTATATTTACTACCTAGCCTAGAATAGTACTTGGCCCATTATTCATGCTTAAGAAATACTTGTTGGATGAATGTATTAGCATTTAGAGAACTTAAACAAAAATACTATTTCAAAGAAATATAAGTAAAGAAGATAGGTCACAAAAGAGGCAAAAATTCAGGAAGAAGTGACCAAGGCAGAATTTCTTCCCTATTTTGGTTAGAATAAGGAAATAGGAAAAATGAAATTGTGGATTGATTTTTTTTTTGGCTTACCAGGCTCTTTTGCCTGGTTCTGTTGGTAATTTTTTGTGCTGTAGAACTGTACATTTTGCTTGTGTACAGTACATAAATTGGGAATGAATTGAAGATAACCATATTTTTGTTAATGTTGCCATGATGCTAGTCTGAATTATGTGTGTACATTTTTTATTCCCTTTTCCTAGTCTTTTCCAAATGTTAGCCAATAAGTGTTTACTAAATGCCTATTATATATATATGTCAGGCACCATCCTAAGTGCTGGAAAAGACTCATCAGATAATAATAGTTTACACTGATATATGGATAGAGGGGAGGCTAAGTGTTACAGTGTGTAGAGTAATGAACCTGGAGTCACTAGCTTTGTGACTCTGGGTGAGTCCTTTAAACCTGTTTGCCCTCATCATCTGTGAAAAATGAGCTGGAGAAGGAAATGGCAAACCACTGCCTCATTTTTGCCCCAAAAGCCCCCAACGAGTAATAGCAGTAACACTAGGTTAGGTGTTGCAGTACAAAGACAAAAGTGAAACAATCTTTGCCCTTGAGGAGCTTGCCTTCAAATAAAGGACTGAACAACAGCCTAGAAAGAGCCCTAAACGAAAATGTTGCTATGTTTACTTTTTAGTAGTAAGACTTTGCTAATAAAATTTGCTAATAGACAAAATTTATTCCCAATTATGAAATTAAAGTAATGACTAGAGAAAAGTTGTTACATAGTGACCTTTTTTATTTTAAACTTCATCACTAACTGATAAGGCTGTTTTGCATTGTAAACTTAGATATGCAGAAGTTCACAAGGAAAATGAATTTCATATCCTTTGCCTGACTTTTTAATAATAGAAAGATCAAAGGAAGGTTTGTTAATTGAATTTGTGAGTTAACATCCCTTGCTCTTCCTTGTCATTTTGGCTTTTTCACTAGGCTGATTGTTGACTCATTTGATGACTTTACACTCAATCCTTTTATTCTAAAGATTTACTTGGAGGAAAAAAGACTAAAACCAGGAATGAAATAGAGCTAAGATAGTAGTAATTGCTTCAGTTCTTTATCTTGTAGAGAGAAACTGATGAGTTTGCTGCTCCTAAAGGTAACTCTGATGCAACAACTAATATTGTATACATGGATTTCAGTAGAAGCTGAGAAGTGCTTGTCAATATTCACCTAAGTGGGGAAAAACTGGCTAGACCCACTCCCAATCAGCACCTTATGGACTTGACCTTAGGGAAGAAGTGGCTGGGGTCTTTTAGTTTCTCCAAGTCTTAGAGTTAGGTTGCTAAGGTGGGTGAGGATCTAGGTATCCAGAAAATATTTCACTCATGAATTTTAGCTAAGGAAAACCAGATTCAAGGACAAAAAATTTTTAATGGCTATATACAAATAAAACATCCTTTTGTTATTTTAATTCAGATATTCTAATTAATTTTTCCCAGTGTGAAAAATGGATACCACAGCTTCAGTTTCATGTTTTTCTTGATCATGTTCATGATCTATTAAAATGCAATATAACAATTGCTAACATTTATATAGCATTTGTTATTCTAGACATTGGACTATTCCTCATTTTACAGAAAATGGGGCAGACAGGAAGAAAGGTCATACAGCTAATAAGCTAATAATAAAGGTAACAATAAGCTAATAATAATATAATTAATAATAATTAATGAATTGGTAATTCATTAATAATAATGAAGGCAGTTGACTGTCCTTTATGTCATATATGGCTGTTTCAACTCAGAGATGAAATAGCTCAGCTCTGGAATTTCAGGAAATCAGACTAGGTGATCTGAAGTTTATTAATATTTATGAATCTTTGATTCAGTTGTGATAATTCCCCATTTGTGACTGAGATAGTTTACCTAAAAGTAATAACTAACATTTTTATACTGCTTTATGATTTGCAAAGCACTTTGCACATGATATATCATTTGATCCTAGTAATAATTCTAGAAAGGAGATGCTCTTAAGAGGCATATTTCCTTAGAGGTTCAGTGACTTGCTTAGGGTCATACAGGACTGTCTGAAGTGAGAAGTAAACACAAGTTTTCCTGACTCTGGTCCAGGATTCTAGACTCTCCAGTGGGCAAGGGTGTCTGTCTAGGTGGGAAGCATTACTAGAACTATTTCTTCCCTGTCATCTGGTCCCTGCTGACCTTAGCAGGACACTGAAATCTCTTTCTGCCTTTCAGATATTTCATCTCAACATGAGTGGTTAATGTACTCAACACAATGACCAATCACAAATCCAAAGGGAAAGGAATAAACATTTGTATAATGTCTTTCATGTGCCAGGCCCTGTGGTAGGTGCTTTACAAATATGATCTGTTCCATGAAATAAGTTTCATTTGTTATAACTGGTTCAATATTTTCTGCAGCTCTTTAGCACTTACAAATTGCTTTCCTTACAACTACAGTAGAGTGTATTAAAAATCAGTTTCTGTGAATCATGTAACCATGGAAAAATATTCAAAAAAATTTAAAAATAAAAAAAAAATCAGTATCTTACAATATGTTGTTTAAAAGAAACACAGAGGGGTTCTGGGTTAAGATGGCAGCAGAGTAAGAAGCAGCTCTTAACCTCTCCTGACCGAAACACACAAAACTCCTCAAGGGGACATAAAAACAAGTCCAGACGAACGGAGGAACCCCACAACAGGGCACAGCGTGGAAGGTACGTGGAATTGAGGCATTTCCATGCCATAAAGGGGTGAAACAGCTCTCACTAAATCGTAGGCTGAGCAACCACCCCACCCCCACCCCCTCCACACACACCACCTATAGCGCTGAGGCCAGCTAGGAAGAGGTGGAGCAAGTTTGGGGCACCCATTGAGTCATTGGCGGCTCCGGGGCCTGTTCCTGAGAGCGGCGGGATTTGGGACCCCAGGAAGCTAGTGAGTGCACACGGAATTTGAGCGCGCGGGAGCAGGATGCCAGGAGCGGACGCAGAGCGCGGGCTGAAAGAGCAGGCAGGGGTGGAGGCGTGGGTGGAGGCAGACACAGCCATGAGCTAAAGCTCTGAAACCCTGAGTGGGGAACCAGTGCAGACGGGTATACGACTGTGGAAGCAGCGCCCTGAGACTTGTAAAGAAACCTCTGGCAGAGGATCAAGCAAGGGGGTCCACCAGGGGGCTTGACCTTGGAAAAAACCAGACAGACCTCAGGAGCCAAAAGACTGCGGACAGACCCTGAGCACAGGGATAAACCTGAGAAGCTGCTGGGCTAATGATGGCTACCCAGTCTCAGGAAGCTCAGAAGAGAAAGATTAACAACAAGAAAAAGAAGTCTTTAACACTCGACAACTTTTACAGAGAAAATCCAGACAACCGAGCAAACAGAGGAGGAGAACAAACAAGCATCCGGACACTCCTCAAATAAGGAAAACTCCTCACAAGCTATGGAAGAGTTCAAAACTGAGATT
>NW_025357146.1:0-2697 GCF_016433145.1 Gracilinanus agilis
AGAGAGAGAGAGAGAGAGAGAGAGAGAGAGAGAGAGAGAGCTTTTATTGTGTTGTTTCAGTCATGTCCAATTCTCCATGACACTATTTTGGAGTTTTCTTGGCAAAGATACTAGAGTGGTTTGCCATTTCTTTCTCTATCTTATTGTACAGATGAGGAACTGAGACAAACAGAGTTAAGTGACTTGCCAGGGTCACACAGACAACTGAGGACAAGTTTAAACTCTTTAGAATGAGTCTTCCTGATTCCAAACCCAGTGCTCTTAACCACTGTGCCACCTAGCTGCTATATATATTGTTAGACACAGATATTTGGTCAGCAGAATATTGCTCAATTTTTCCCTTGTTATAAGGGAGGATATATTGGGATCCAGATCTGTTGAAAAAAGTTATTAATTGAGAAGGGAAAAAAGTCATCTCTTATAAGGAATACTGAGGGAATTGAAAAGATTAAGAAAGTAAGTGGTTAATTGTGGGAATTGAGTAAATCATGCTAACTCCATCTTGTGACTCAATTCTGAAGTTAGCTTAGTTTCTACACAACTACATGCCTAGTCCAAATTCTGTCTTGTAAGAAAACTTTATTTAATTGTGGAAATTGAGAGAAAATCTTATTGTGTTTTTTGAACCTGCCCCTGTGTGGCTGGGAAATTGGACCACCTGTACCCACTGTCTAGAAACCCTTCACTAAGGAGGGTCAACTATGTTGACCAGATCCTAAGACTGATGCAAGGAGTTTTCTCACAATTTCTCACATCTGAGGCAACCTATATGTCTTATCTGAAAACTGAGCCCAAATTGATCAACCAGGTTTTTTTTTTTCCATATTCCTTTGATAGTATAATAGACACACTAAGGAGGATTGGGATCTCTCTCTTTCTGCATTCAAGGAATTGCACCTGTTTACTCTTCCTCTTCCAATTTGAATAGTCCCTAAGTTTTCATCCAATTGGAAATTTGATTATCTAATATATTGTTTCCTTTTAATTAATTGTTCTTATTTGATTAGTTGTTTTAATTGCATAAAAGTCTGTATCTATATTTGGGGTTCAGTTCTAAAGTGAGGAAGGGGCCTGATCCCAATTTGTTGGGAAATCATCTTGCATTATTTAATAAATCAATTTGCTTGGAAGATCAAATCTATGTTTCCTCAGTCATTTCATCTTTCACCCGCCATAATATATACTCTTCATCATTTCTAGACACTTCCTTTTTCATCAAGTCATAGATTTAGAATTAAAAGGGATCCTTGAGGCCACTGAGACCAATCTTCTCATTTTATGGAAGAGGAAACTTGGGTCATAGAGAGGTTTAGTAATTTGCTCAGTTACACAGCTAACAGTTTGTTTGTTTTTTTTAAACCCTTACTTTCTGTCTGAGTATTAATTCTAAGACAGAAGAGTGGAAAGGGCTAGGCAAACAGGCCTAAGTGACTTGCCCAGGGTCACAGAGCTAGGAAGTGTCTGAGGCTAGATTCGACCCAGGTCCTCCCAAGCTAATAAGTTTCTGTGATGACACTTGAACCCTGGTTTTCCTGACTCCAACTTTCTTCCTCTACTTTATACTTCCTCTAGGTCTAGGGCTATCAAAACTATAGCAGCTCACTTGAATATATGGGCTGATGGGGATATTATTGGGAAGGTAGATACTAAACAATAACTCTAGTCCAACTATCAATAATATAGAATTAGGTCTTGATCAATGATACATGTAAAACTCAGTGGAATTGTCCATTGGCTAAGGGGGTTGGGGGGCTTGGGGAAGAGGGAAAGAACATGAAATATGTAACTATGGGAAAATATTCAAAATAAAATTTTAAAAAATTAAAAAACTAAAGCAGCTGGACAGGACATTAAAAATGGATATTCCAGAAAAGAGAAGTAGAAATAGACAAGAGGAAGAAAAACAACATCCTCTAATGTATGAAAATAAAAGAACAATTTTAGAGAGAAAAGTTAGTACAATGTTTTTTCCAAGTTCCTCCTTTGAAGAAACTGGCCTTTCCATCATCCTGGTATTCATTTTTCTTATCTGGTTCCTCAAATCATTCATGTCAGTAAAAAAGCATCTTCTAAGGAGCCATTAGTGAGAATCGGGGTGAAGGTCAATGAGCATCAAATCAAATGGTTAAGCAGAAAAGATCAATCCCAGGTTAGATTCAATCCCATATACACCAAAACCTTCATCGTGGCACTTTTTGCAATAGCAAATATTTATTTCTAATCCATCACTTGAAGAAAGACTGACCAAACCATGGCAAATTTAACAAATATTGTACCATGAGAAAAGACAAATACGAAGAATTCAGAGAGAAGCCAGAAAACAATATAGACAATGATGTAAACAATATAGAGTACTGAGTACTCTATATTTCAATATATTTGAATATTCTATGTATTTCAAGATGGAAGGTAAGGGTTTAAAAAAAAAAAGAAAGAAAGAAAATCACTGTGGCTGGAACCATCAGTTTCAGCAACATAATCCCCACCCCTACCTTGGACATGCCCAGTAGTAGAGTCCAGGAAGTTCAGTCTCTTCAACCCACTTCTGGCTGAGTCCTCCATCCTCCATGAATTAAAATCCCTCAGAAGGGGGGCAGCTGGATAGCTCGGTAGATTGAGAGCCAGGCCTAGAGACTTGAAGTCCTGGATTCAAATCTGGCCTATATTACTTCTATACTATATTATATACTATAATAC
>NW_025357147.1:0-2451 GCF_016433145.1 Gracilinanus agilis
AATTGAAATTAATTTATAAAATAAATAAAATGAATAAATGAAATGTTACAAAGAGCAACACAGAAGCAATATTCAATCATCCACAAGTTTAGTGATATCCGATCCATAATCCCAGTCTGGTCTTCCCCTTGGTGCCCAGTATCACTCTCAGGTAGTACTTGGGGAACGGAAATTAGCTTACTATTTAAGCAGTGAGTGCTTAGAGGAAGGGAAATCTCCAGTGCAAAAATTAAAAAAAAAAAAAAAAAAAAAGGAGGTGAGGAAATAATGCACTCAGAAGCTAAAATAGCAATGTGCTTTGTTAGATTAGCTACCATTTTCATATCATTAACCTGGATAATCCAAGATTGGTCATCTACGTCTTGAAAGTGGTCCCTTACTAGGATTCACATTTCGAAAAGAAGTAAAATAACATAGTACAGAATCTTGATTGAAAAAGGAATCCGGAACTACAAATGGGTAGATCCATAGTCCAGATTTATATTTACCATAAGGCCCTCTGAGTAGGAGACTTACCTTCATTTTCTGGAAGCACCAAATGGAATTCTTTATAGACAGGGGAAATCAAATAGATTATCTTTTGAAACTTCCTGATTAACAAGATTTCATGACATAGAACATCCTTTCTAAAAATAGCCTTAAGCTTACGACAATTTATACTACGTTCTGAAATGAATTTGAATCCTGAGAACAATTGCAGTACAAATTCCTACTTCTATCACTGCATTCCAGACCTATTTTCATGTTAACGGAATCATAGTTTATCCAATTATTCCATTTCTTGAACCCTACAACCTGATGAATACAAACAAAAACCCCTCATATTTTTTTTAACCCTTACTTTCTGTTTCAGTAACAGTCCTAAGACAGAAGGGGCAACAGCTAGGTAATGGGGGTTAGGTGACTTGCCCAAGGTCACACGGCTAGGAAGTATCTGAAGCCACATTTGAGCCCAGGTCCTCCCAACAGCACCCCTGGGACTCTGACCACTGTGCTACTTACCTGCCCCTCCTCATACTTTTCAAAAACAGAATGAACAATTTTTTTTTGACACGTCACAAATGTGTGTCTTCCACTTATGATTCCTTTGAATCCAAACGATGGTGTTTTCCATTTCCAAAGCACCAACTGATATCCCACTACGACTTGAAGGGGGGTGTTTAAAGTAATACTGTAAAATTTCTGATCCGATATCAGAAAATAAACAGGATAACCAGGAAGTTATCCAAGACTTCCTAACAACGTTCCATGTACACTCGAATGGTCCGCTTTGCAACCACCTGCTTTACCTCTGTGAGAAATAGCCCTGTTGCTACAGAAAACCTATTAAATCGTCTTAAATGATGGCGATGGCTGCTAATACTCATTTTGATAGCCCTTTCAGGTCTCCTCACAACAACCCGGTGAGTTAGACAGGGCAACTACGATTAACCCGATTTTTCCACTGAGGAACGCGAGGCTTAGAGAGGCTAAGTAATGACAGTAATAGCAGTGGATGTTTATACAGCACTTCACATCCATTCTGAAATTTCGGCGTCATAATTACCCTGGGAAGTTGGCAGGTACGGGAACTGTTCTTATCCCCATTTGACAGAGGGCAAATCTGTAACTTACAAGTTAACATGGCTGGCAGGTTTCAGAGATGGGATTCAAACCTGGGTCCTCTGACTCCACACCCAAAGTTCTTTCCAAAGTTGCAAGGGAGAAGTCCTAAGAACATTGATGGACTGATGGCTCAGATCTGTTATTCCATAGGAAGACGGGAGGGGAAAACAATAAAATGATTTGCCTTCCAGTGAAGTCTGACTTGGGCCCCCATCAGGACAGATTTGAGTCACATCTGGGTAAGAAGAAATCCTTTGTGACCCCTCAGCTTTTGGGCTGGGGTTCTTATCTTTTTCTGTGCACTGGACACCTGAGGCAGGCATTCTGGGAAAGCCTAGCGACCTTGTTTTTCGATGCCTAAAATAAAATATACAGCATTATAAAGGAAACCAACTACATGGACAACAGTCCTAAATGGTGTTTTTTTTTTTAAGTTCATGGAGACCAGGTTAAAAATCTGTTTTATACCTATGAATGATAGTTGTTATGCTTACTTTATGCCACAGTCAAAGAACCAAGGAAGAACATTTGTATTCTTGGCAACAGATGCCCCAAACCAAAGGCCCTTGTTTCATTCAGAAGTGCTCTCTGGCCCACTTTGGCTTCCTGTATGTTCCAGTATATCAGCAGCCCCTGAAGGATCCACTGAAATTCATAGCCATGGCACGATAGCGTCCCTCTATTTTGTGCAAATTTGTCTAAAATCTCTACTCTTGCCATGTCTGTCACCTCTCTGCCCTCCCTGCAATCCCACCTGGAACCCTCCTTGCAGATTCTGTCATGGGGCTTCATCAGTAAGCAACTTTTGCATAATATATATATATATATATAAACACATTATATATA
>NW_025357148.1:0-2806 GCF_016433145.1 Gracilinanus agilis
TCTTTTTATTTCTCTCTCTGTCTCTCTCTTCTCTCTCTTTCCTTCATTCCTTCCTTCATTCCTTCGTTTCCTCCACAATTAGATGGTTTTGAAAAAGGAAATAATAGTAATAATAGTGGAGCTTTGAAAGAGTTTGGGGAAACTAAGGGGCAGAGATGAGAAAGGATAGTTTCAGGAGTGTGATTTAGACATTGAAAATGGTCTGAGTGGGGAGATGAACTGTAGTGATCAAGGAACAACAAAGAAGCCAGTGTCACTGGATCATAGAGTATGAGGTGCAGAAAGGTATAAGATATAAGAAGACTGGCAAGGTAGAAAGATTTCAGAGAATTTTAAAACTTAAACAGGGGAGTTTACATTTGATCCTAGAAGCCACTGTAGTTTATTAAAAATATATTTATTAATATAAAAAGGGTAACATGGTCAGATTTGCGAATCAGGAAGATAAATCTTATAGTCCAATGAAGGATTGTCTAGAGTATGGAGAGACTTGAGGCTAAGTTGGTGAGCTAATTCCCTTCCCTTCTATAAGAAGCTTCCCTCAGTACTCCTTATCTTTAGTGCTTATGCTCTGAGATTATTACTAATTTGCCCTGTTAATATCACATAATTGTTTACATGTTGTATTTCCTTTTAGCCTGCGAGTTCCTTGAGAGCAGGAACTTTAATTTTTTTTTTTTTTGCTTTTCTTTCTATCCCCATAACTTATCCAGTGCCAATAGCAAGTGCAGACTTAAGATGGGCTATTGCAATAAATAATATGAACTGCATCAGTAAGGTGATAAAATCTGGCACCAGGATAGCAGAGGTGTCAGAACAACAAAAGGACCAAACAGGAGAGGTTTTATAAAGGTGGAAATGACAGAACTTGGCAATTGATTAGATACAGAGGGTGAGAGAATAAGGTATTAAAGATGACACCTAGGTTTCGAGTCTGCATGATGAGGAATATGTTATCATTAAAAGTAATAGGGAAGGTTAGAAGGGAGAAAGGTTTGGGAAAAGACAAGTTCAGTTTTGGACATGTTAAATTTAGGATTTCTTTGAGACATCCAGGTTGAAATGTCCAAGAGGCAGTTGGAGATGTGAGAATAGAGTTCAGTTTAAAAAAAAAAAGTCTGGAAAAATAGATCTGAGAATCATCAGCATAGAGATGATAGTTGAATGTATAAAAGCTGACGAGATTATCAACTGGTATAGCATACAAGAAGAGATAGGCTTAGCACAGAGCCTTGAGGTTCACTCCATAGGTATAACCTGGATGAAGATCTGACAGAGGAAACTGAGGACAGGAGGTGAACCAGAAAAGATTAGTTCCATGAAATTGTGGATAGAAGAGAGTACCATGCAGAAGAGGGTGATCGACAGCAGCCTTCAGGAAGGACAAGGGTTGAGAAAATACTACTCTGAGTACTTTGTGTTGATTTTTTTCTCACTTTGATAATTTGATGGTATAGCTTTTGGTCCCCTATGTCGAATATTCATTCCTTAATCACCAATGTACTTCTCCCTTCCTCCTCAGCTTCCTTTAAAGCTCAATCTAGTTTAGTTTTACCTTCATCAGGAGGACTTTCTTGCCTCCTCACCTCTAAGAGAAGCAGTTTCTCCACCATGAAATTATTTGCCTTTGTAGACGCCTTGTATTTTCATACTTGAATTCATATCCAGCTCTATAGTAGAATATAAGCTTCTTGAGGTCATGACTATTTTGACTTTTATCTTTGTTATCCCTATAATCTAGGATAATTCCATATACATAGTAGGAACATGAAAATGTTCATTTACTTGGTAAATGTACAGTGACTTGTCATTTAAGATATAATTTTCAGTTTTTTAGTTAATCAAAAATAAACGAATGTGATAGGGTTTTGAGAAATGATTGGCATCTTGTGATGCTTAATCAAGAGAGTCAAGTATTCCTTCTGCATTAAAAGGAAAATACTTGTTCCTCTAAACTAACACTTAGCACAGTACATGGCACATGATATATACCTGAGAAATATTTATTGTTTAATTGGTCAAAACATCAAAGCCCAAGATACAAATCAATTCTCATACTACTGTTAACTGTATTTATTTTCAAAGTGTACATTTAAAAATCTTTGAGAAAGCAAGAATTTAGAGTAATAGAATTTAGGTCAAAAAGAGATTTGAAAATATATACTCTTAAAGTCACACATTTAGAGCTGTATGAGGTCTAAAAGGCTACCTAGCACATCCTCCTTATATTAGAATAAAGAAAATGGAGAACCATATATGTTATGTATTAAATCAAAGATCTGAGGTCATCAAAGTAACAAGTAAAGACTGAAAAGATTTCCTAAATACAAATGCAGATTTTCTAACTACATATCCACTGTAGCACGGTATCAGTCTTCTTTACAACACCAACATTCAGCATTTTTATACATTTAGATCACTGAAGAACACATGAAATTTTTTGCCTAAATTATCCAGAGAACTTGTCTCTTCAGCTTAATGTCATCATATAAATGACAACTGGCTTTGGAGTTGTGATAACTGACCTCTGAGATCCCTTCCCATTTTTCAATTTTATCATTAGATAAATGAACAAGCCAATCCAGTATAGTACTACGAAGAACTGAAAATTCAATTTAAGTTCCAGAACAGCAAATATAGATTGGATTTGTAAGCAAATGTAAAATACAAGATGATAAGTAAAAGAGAAAAGGCATTGTTTCCTCTTAAATGAAATAGTCAATGAACATAATCATTCCTTTTTGACTTTTAGCAGCCATTCTCTCTCTCTCTCTCTCTCTCTCTCTCTCTCTCTCTCTCTCTCTCT
>NW_025357149.1:0-5392 GCF_016433145.1 Gracilinanus agilis
AGGGAGGAAGGAAGGAAGGAAGGAAGTGAGGAAGGAAGGAAGGAAAGAGAGAGGGAAGGAAGAAGTGAAGGAGGGAAGGAGGAAGGAAGGGGGAGAGAAGGTAAAGAAGAAAAGGAAAGAAGGCATTTTTCCCCAAGAGTGAAGTTCTGTGTGTTACTTAACTGCTTTCCTATTTCATGATGTCCTATCATGCTTGTTCTTCCTTAGACAAATAATTATTTATCAGTTTAATTTTCTTTTACTTAAATTATTTAGATTTTTTTGATTCATTGATATCATTTAATTGATAACATTTTGAAATATTAGTGTCTTCTAATTAATTTAATAGGTGAGGGGAAAACAGGGTATTGTTAGATTAGCTAACTTATGTACATATGACTACGTTTCTATTCAAGTTACCACAAGAAGCCTTTTGTGACTGATTAAAGGAAGTGGGAAAATGAAAATAAAGGTAAAAATACCTTGTTTTGAACTGACAATTAAGATTCCTTTTATCAAAACTTCACAGGAGATTTTGTCGTAGCACAGCAGATGTGCTCTCTTCAATAAATAAGTTCAGAAAAAGATCTCTCATATACACACTACAATCAAGCTGTACATAAAGCAACGGGATACAATAGAAATAGTTTTGGCTTTAGGGTTGGAGCAACTGAGTTCAAATCCTGTCTCTGTCACTTACCACTTGTGTGACCTTAGTCAAGTCCCTTAACTCCCTGAGTCTTATTTTCCATCTGTAAAATATAGACACTGAACTCGGTGGCCTCTGAAGCCTCTTCTAGATCTACGATTCTGTGTTTTCTTTAACTTGGATATTTGACAAAACTCTCTCTTGTCAGGGTTGTAGTCACTGTTCAGGCTATTCGCTGACAGGCACTGATTGAGGAATAGAAATTCTCTCAAGGATTCAGGCATCCCTAAAGGAATTGGTTTTTGTCCAAAGTGTCCTAATAAACATTTTATTCTCTGATGAACGTATCAAAGGGGCAAAGAAGCCAGTTTGAGAGGAGAAAGAAAAGCTCCAAAGAGGAAAGCTCTGGCTTAAGGTGAATTAGGCCCAGCCCAATGAGGCATTTCATCCAGAAGGGTTCATCTCAAGATTCTCACCACTGGGTTGTAGTTTTTCGATTGTGACTGATCTGAACCCAGAGGAATGTTCATTTAGAGAGAAGCACAGCCCAAAGTATTCTCTTCGGGAAGGTTTCTATGGTTAGTTAACATTCATTCCAAAGAAATCTACATCATTTTAGCCTCCCTTTTTCTCTCCCTCTCTTCCTCTCTCAACATCTCTCCTCCTCTTCCTCCTTTTCATTCCCTTATTTTTCTTTTTTTCCATCTTCTTTCTTGGGAAGAACATAGAATTATAGATTATATAGATAGAATTATAAATTCAGTTATCAAGACTAATACCTCCCACTTAATTTTACAAATGAGGAAACCAAGGCATAGAGTGACTTGCCCAAGGTCATCTTGGTAACAATAAATAGCAAAGCCAGTATCTTCTTCCTACTCACTACCCTGCTTGGGATGATAGTTTCTTGTGTTTACTATTTTGGGGAAGACAATTCCTTAGTTATACAGTCTCACCTAAGAATATTCAAGGGATTCTTTTAATATAGTGTCAACCAGGAGACACAATTAAGGGACCTCAGAAATCTAGAACCCTTCCATAGAAATTCACTTTGGAGGCCAATTCTTTCTTGAGTATCGGATTATTTTCTTACCTAAATATGTAAGAGTGTGGTTTAGCTGAGTTCTTAAAGTAAAACCCTTTACAAGTCTGCAAATGTCCTTAACTTCTCTCTATAGAGCTTTCAAGCTGGCAGAAATATAGGTTGTATCTCACGTGATCCTCACAAGAATCCTATGAGGCAGCTGCTGTTTTTGTTTTGTTTTGTTTTATAAAAATGTCAGTTAGTGTGATTCCTTTTCAAGCTGCTTATAGAGTTAGCACAGAAACTGCCTCATGGCTATGCCAGAGGAATAGAATAATGCTGGTGACTTTCTTTCACCTCCTAATGGAGCTTAAGATGACTCAGTGCATCCATTTGCAAGTCCATGATCCCAAATAAATTTTCTAGATTGGAGAAGCTGAAAGGCGAGTGTTCTAGACCCAAAACCAAGAAAATCTGGGTTCTAAATTCTTCTTCTGACTCAACTGGGCATCTGCTTACTGGCATAACAGAATATACCCTTAATAAATACTTGCCAACTGATCATTTGATCCTGAGTAAGGCACTCAGCATCTCAAAACGATCTCAAAAGTGGGTATAATAACAGCTCTTGCCTCACAGAGTTATTGGGAGAATCAAATGAGGAAGATGTGAATGTATTCCTCTCAGAGGGGACGATGATTCAGATTAGGGCAGTGGACAGATCTCCAGGTCAGGTGGATTATTCCCAACATTCCCCAATTTCTGTGGTTCGCCCTTAACATTAACCTAGAATAGGCTTACAGAAAAAGGAAAAGGATGTCAGGAGCCTGAGTTTTCGGCTGCTGGGAAGGAAGCCATTGTAGGTGACTGAAGGAGAAGCTATGCTCCATTAGAGAGAAAGTGGGACACGACCTTTTCTCACCCAGGACAGGGTTCTTCTGCAGCATTTCCCAATTCAACATCAAAGCTTGGCCCCTTGAATTTGGAGGCTGCTGGTGAAAACTTGCTTGGTAGTCAGTCAGTCTCTTTCTCCCATTCTTCTTAGTCACGACCCTCCAGGAAAGGACCCAAAGTCGGGTTACATTCAGCATTTTGCCAACCTTAAAGTGCCCTAGAAATGGAAGCTATTTCCCTGGTGCCCAGAATAAACTTTAGGACAGATTCCCTCCGACACCCCCGTGTCACAGAAAGACAATGCAAAACTGGAAATGGTGTCTTCGGTGCCTTCGTCTTGTCATGTCACGTCAGTCCTGTCGTCTTTCATTTTGTTGCTAGTTAGTCAATATGGTACTATGGAGCCTACACTCGGGGCACCTATGTTGGCCATGCCTTCCCCTCCGCCCTTGTAGCTCCCCTCCTCCTCCTTCTTCCTCCATCCCAACTCAGTCCAGGTGCAACACTGGGCTATCTTTCTCCTCTTAACTGCACATGTACATTATTTGAAATGTTTTTATATCTCTGGTGTTTCACTCAATACCTGGTGGTTGCAGGTATTTAATAGGTTATTGAATTGAATTGAATTTATAAGTTGAACTTGGCTCTTTCAGATGGATTTTTCCTTTGGCTTTTAATGACCTAGACTTCTCCCTATCTTTTTCCCCTTTTCCCTTCCCTAAGAACCATTCCTTACAACAAAAATGAATTAATTAAAGATTAAGAGAAAAAAAGAGAGAGGTAAAAGAAACCTTAGCAAAATGGACATTTTTTTTAAAGTGACATTGCATGCAGTGTTCTACACCTGTGGAATCCCATCTCTAGAAGGATTAAGGGAAGGTGTCTTCTCATATCTTTGATTGCAGTCAAACTTGCTCTTTATAATTCCATATTCATGAGTTTCAGTTCCTCATTATTTGTTCTATTCCCTTCCATTAAGTAGGACTTTTGAGAGAAGTTTCTGAATCTGACCTCTTGCTCTATTACAGCCAAGAAATGTTGGTTTGTTTCTTTAAAACTCTGTTCCATCTATGGATTTTCCGGGTGTAGTTAAGACCTCCTACATTTATCCACCAGCAAGAGCACACAGAGTGGATGGATGAATCATCCATCACAACCAGGAATGCTGACTAGATATACAAAGTCAGAATTTTAAAATATGGGAAAAAATAAAATTTGCACAAATTAGTACAATAAAAGCATATTTATGTGTCATTAAGGTCTGTTTTACTTTTAACTTCTTCTGCTTTGAAGGAATTTAAAAATTCATCCTCTGGAAAAAATCTCTTAATGAATGTTTTTCAATTGCCAATAGGTTAACCTTTAGTCTGTTAAATTTTTATATTTTAACCTATACTACCTTTTAAAAAATGAAATTTTAATATAGCTCCTAATGTTTTAAATTAAAGAATTTTGAACTTAAAATAGCTTCTAGGAAAAGAATTAGGTTCTCATTAAACTTACCAAACATTTCATTTGCAGCTTTTTAATATTTAAAATTTTAAAAATTGTAATGATGATGAAAAATGTAATGGCTACCTTGACTTCCCCTGATGTCATTTATGTGCCTGATTTTTAATTCTAGCTGACTACTAACTCCTATTTTGAAGTATTTATTAATGAAGTGACACTGTAGTTTTCTGTGAGATGTTTATTTTTCTAACAGAGCTTATAACAACTTAGAGATTTGTGTTTCATTGATGGAGCATTCTAAAAATCAATGTTTAATTGAGATTAAATGGTGTCTGTTTTGAAATTAAAATATACAGTTCTAAGGGAATTTCTTGTACTGTCTTCATTTATATTGTTTGCCTGAGAGCTGTCTCAGGCCACTCCCCATGATGCTACTGATGGCACTAAGAGATAATTCATTGTCTGCCCTGGAGCTAGGAGAGTGCCTTGGACTGAGCTGTGATCATCCACATCATCTCTCTTTTCAGAAATCTGTCTCTTTGTGGATTATAGGTCAAGTTGGGAGATGGGCTCCAGATGAAGCAACAGAAAGGGGCCTCAAAACATTGGACAATTTAGAATGGCTCTTAAAGTAGATAGTTTGCCATTTGCTTTAAGGATGGGAAATGATAATTTAAGAGAGGACTCAGAATCTGAGATCTAACAAAGGTTCCATCACCAGGCAAGTCCTGCTCCAGGCAAGATCCCCTCACCTCTATTGAAGTGAGTTTCCTCATCTGTAAAATGAGGTGTTTAGACTGGATGATCTCTGAGGTACTTTACACTTCTAAACCTATGCATTCTCAAATATTAGTCATTAAAGAAAGTTTTTTAAAATTGTCTTTAATGGACTGGATTGAGGGAGGTGTCAGACAATTTATTTAGATCTATTCTAAAACGGGTTCTATAGGCAAGAATTGGGGAACTTTTTTTAATATTTCAATAACTATATTTCAATATAATAAATTTCCTCAGTAATAAAATCCTATGTGTTGAATTTTGTGCACTTAAAATCATTAATTTGAGAAGGGATTCCACTAGACTTCTCAAGGAGACTATGATATAAAAAAAAGTTTAATAACTACTGGACTAGATGTAAGTCATCATAAGAGATATTAATACAATTAGAAATACCTATCAGACCTCCAAGAAAGGAAGGAAGAATGGAAGAGGGAGGAAGGAAAGGAAGGAGAAAGGGAAAGAGCTTAGAAAAATTCAAGGCTATCTGATTATTCTCAAAAATTAAGCTTTTGGTTCCGGGTTAAGATGGTGGCAGAGTAAGAAGCAGCTCTTAACCTCTCCTGACCGAAACACACAAAACTCCTCAAGGGGACATAAAAACAAGTCCAGACGAA
>NW_025357150.1:0-6735 GCF_016433145.1 Gracilinanus agilis
CTCTCTCTCTTTCTCCCCTTCCCTTCCTCACTGCCCTTTCTTCCTTTATTTTTTTTCTGCCCACCCTGATATGGAAGCCCTGGGCCATCATACCCTAGCTTATCTCTCTCCTCTGTAATTCATCTCTATGACTGGATTATGACTTCCTGACTGTTCATTTCATCTCTTGGCCTGGCTCAGGCATTCCAAACACTGTTATTCTTAAGGTATCCTCAGCTCCATAGCCTTCCTTTCCTTTCCTGGTTTCAGTCAGGGCTTATCTCTATAGCTTCTGATTTCAACCATAGCTCTCGTTCCTGGGCTATGGAAGACAAGTCATATCCTTCCTGGGTCCGAGCCTTTGGGCTCTTTTGCCTGACTCTCTGATACCTCCTGGGCGGTCTAGATACTCTTTTTTCCAGCAGGACTTTTCAGTTATCCTCTAGCCCACAGAATGGCAAACTGCCATCATTTGTAGTTAAAAGGCAAACATTTCTCTCTGGGCCCCAGAGTACTCCAAACTCAGAGGTTTTTTGAAGGTGAGAGAAGTTCATTGAGAAGCCAGTAACAGGGTATTCTGATAGACTAAGGAAAATAATGGTTTTTGTGACCGTGTACCAAAGCCGACAGTTATAATGCTGGTGTTAGAGGTAGCTAGATGGCACAGTGACTAGAACATTTGGCCTAGAGTCAGAAAGATCTAAGTTCAAATACAGCTTCAGATACTTATTAGATGTATGACCCTGGCCAAGTCATTTAACTGCTATCTGCCTCAGTTTCCTCAATTATAGTATGGAATAACAATACCTACCTCACAGGGTTGTTATGAAATTCATAATGCGATAATATTTGCAGAGTGTCTGCCTTATAGTAGACATTATATAAATACTTATTTCTTTTTCTCTGGTAAGCATATCAATAACAAAAAAATGGAGCAAATACTGTCTGTGGGGAAGCTCAAGGCTTTGTCATGTGGTATGGCTTCACATAGAGGCTATCATCTACTATAAAAATTAGGAAACATTTCCATAATTGTCATCTTTTGGGCTTCACCAAATATCAGAAGGAAGAGAGCCAGGAATCCAATCTGAAAGTCAATACTGTCCACTAGATTCCAGTATTCTACACTCTGCCGAAGAAGTGGAAAATGGAAGAAATATCTCTCTTCTCCACTGCTTTTACTAAGACTAGAAAGACTATAAGAGTCTGGGCTTCACTGGCTAGAGTAGAGTCCCTGTACCCATTTTTAGAAACAATGGATTTTTTATCAACAGTATTCCTAAACTACTCAAGTTAAAAGAACCCCTGACCTGATTATAAAAGGGGGGCTTATAGTAAGACTACCCTATAAGGAGAATAATGTATAGGAGGCAGGCAGGAAGGAGCTTTTAAGGTCTTGAAGAAGTCATTCCTGAGCATTCATGGCCATTGGTGTTATAATTCTAATTCTAGATCTCTTTTATGTGTGGATGTGAGGGAGGAAGGGTGATAAGGAGATAGGTTCCTCTGAGTTGTCTATGAAAGACACTGAAGCAAAACTTACTGGAAAAAGATTGGAACCTGAGGTCATACACCTCCCAATACCTTTTGATTGTCACCTCTACAGTCCAAAGGAAAGGTACTGGGCCAGGAGCTACTGGGCACTATGTCTGCCCCAGAAACATCATCACTTACAGGGAATTAGGCACCTAGTTATGGCCCTAACCTGTCACAAAAATGATATCTCTTTAAGAAAGGATTCTTAAAGCCCTCCAGGCTAATTGCTTTCCATGCCTGACAGATCCTGCTCTTTTCTCGTTTTTATCTTGGAGTGATCCCATGCTTAAAGGTAAAAGAACATTAGCAGATGGGCTGTCTGTAAGTTTGGGGAAACTGAGGCAGAAAAGGCCCAGGTGGAGTTACTATTTGTAGTTGCATGCATGTGTAGCAATAATGACAAAGGGTAGATCTTTCCAGCCACCATTCTTCTATGGGCATGTAATAATTCTAACGCAGTAGTAGAATGAAGTCTTATGGACTTACTCTTTCACTTTCTCATGGAGAAAAAATATCTGGAGAGGTAAGAACAAAGAACTTAATTCCCATCAAAAAACCTGAGTACAAATCCTACTATTAACACATCCTGGCTATCTAATCCTGCATGGATAATTCATCCTCTTAGTGATTTAGGTAATTGTCTAAAGGTATACTTGCTAAGAAATTTCTGACCTGTGTTGCGTGAAGGAGTTTCTGACCCAATGTTGATGAAATCACAGGTCCAGTGCCGGCCCCCAAATACTTCAATCTAACCTGAATCTCTGGAAATATAAGTGCTCCTGGTCAAAACAGACTTTTGGGGCTTGTAACATAAGCCACAGCAAAGCAATTGGGTTAATACATTCTGAATAGTGTGCCATCTTCTGGATATGCTAAGAGAAAATTAGTAAGTCTAAATATTTCAATATAGAGAAAGTCTTCCAGACCCTCATTGATCAGTTGTTGCAAAGTCACAGGTTCATAGGCTACCTCAGACAGTATGGTCAGGTATTCATACTGTCTAAACAATGTCTGCAGGGCTCTTTTCCAGTTATCCTCAGGCTCCTTTCTGAGATAATGCTTCTCATAAATCCAACCTGATATAGATTTGTGATACCTAGATTCTACCCCCGAAATGTCAGTGATATACTAAGAGATATTAACTCTTTGTAAATGGTTTTTCTGCTTAGATTTAGTTATTGGGGCAGGGGAGCTGCTCACCACATGCTAGACAAAAAACTAGAGATGCCTTGTTGATGACCATGAATGCCAAGAAAATCCTTTCTTTTCATTGGTTTGAATATACACTAATGAAATTGGTATGGTTCAGTCATTTAATGCACAAACTCATTTGAATGAAAGTACATTGTAGTTTGTATGTGGGAACTGACACTGATGGACCAGGAATGATCATGGTAGAAGAGGGGGGACCAATTTATCTTTTCCTGGTGAGGGAATTTTTGTAACTCTTGGTAAAGAGAAGGAATCTTTATAATGTCTTCTGAATACCCCAAATCCCATCGATCTTCTTATCAGAGGTGACCATGACTGAAGCAGTAGCTACTGGCACTTTCTGGGCATCCTCAAAGGTTATAACTTTGGAAAACAATAATGGCCTGAATTCCATCACCTGCTTGGTCCTTAGTAGGATCTTTTAGACCCTGAACTTTGCTGGTAAAACCTTTGAAAATCCAGGGTCTCCACCACAAAAAAATGAAATACTAAAAGAAGTCTGTGGTAAAAACCTCCTTAAAAGTCATCTTCCTACATCAGATAATAATAACTCACATTCACACAGCTTTTTACAGTTTGTAAAGTGCTTTAGACAAATTATCTTATTTTATCCCATAATAATCCTGTAAAAGATGTGCTGTCATTTCCACTTTGTAGATGACAAAACTCAGCCTCAGACTGGTCAAGTGATTTGTCCCTGGTCATAGAGCTAGAAGTTACAGAGGTGGGCTTGGAAATGAAGTCTTCCTGATTTCAAGGTCAGGATTCCAGTCACTATAAACTGTGTTGCATTGACTTGGTGGTACTTTTTCTCAGAAATTCATTCACTAAAAGGGTAATGCAATTGATTAGGAAATCTCTGACCTGCTACCTTCCCTACCCCAGTTTTGTCATCAAATCCCCTGGTTACTACACTGAACACAGTACATCTGAGGGTCATCTTTGGCCAGGTACTTGAAAAAGTTGGATTAATCTCTCGGAAGCATCAAGAGCTATTGACTTTGGGAAGCTGTCCTGGTCAGGCTGAAAGACTAGTTTAATAAATGCCTACCCCATCCATCCAGAGTGACTGTCAATCATAGAGGTACATTATGGGAATGAAAAGCTGTTCAAAGATTTGCTCCCAGAATAACTCCTGGTTCTGTTGGCTCCTCTTCTCATCTATTTACCATCTGGGGTATGTGTTTGTGTGATTAGAACCTCCTCTCCACAATCTGCCAGACACAAATACCTTCCCTCGACCTCTCCCACACACACTCCCTTCACCCAGGATGCACAATGGATGCTAGCTGGAGAGAGAGGCTCCAGGCAAGCCAAACTTGTCCCTTTCCACTTCACTGTAGGCGTTTGACTCTTGCTGGGGAAACACAGATCTCTGAGCCCTGGGGATGAGGGGAGGCTGGTGACAGCAGGAACTGATTTGCAGAGGTCTAAGCTGAACATGGCCCTGTGGTGTTTCAGTCTATGTGTAGAAGTGTTTAATGGTTTGGGAACCTGAAACAT
Source organism: Gracilinanus agilis (assembly GCF_016433145.1). NCBI lineage: Eukaryota > Metazoa > Chordata > Mammalia > Didelphimorphia > Didelphidae > Gracilinanus > Gracilinanus agilis. The sequence goes on from NW_025357150.1 coordinate 4,231, forward strand.
TTCAGTATAAAACTAGCAACTAACACAAACCATGGCCCGCTTCCTTTTTAGTTCAGGAAGTTGTTTATTTATTTCACATTCCTTCAGTTTAGAAATGACCTGGGCACCAAACTAATTAAAAAAATAATTTAATACGTATGAATAAATCCAACCCAAGCTGAGACCTTGTCAGCCAATTTCAACCTGGAGTGTAACCTTAGAGCTGAATTGTAAATCTCCCGAAATAGGGCCTTTCAGATATAGTATATCATCTGATGCTTTACATACTTGTCAGAGAACACAATTCACCTCCCAAATAGCCTTCCTCAAGATCTTGAAACCTTATGTGTTCAATGGGTTAATGAAGGGTCTGGATTTTAAGTAGCAATAGAGTATAGAGGGAAGAGAGCAATCTCAAGCATGAGAGGAGCGAGGGAAACAAGGGAAATGGAAAGTGAAATGTAGCAATGATGAAATCAGAGTTCATTCTGCCTGTTTTTCCTCCTCCTCCTCCTCCTTTTCCTCTTCTTCCTCCTCTTCCTCCTCCTTCTCTTATGAAGTCCTGAAATTCACATAGAAAATTAACTTTTGCTTAGGAAAAGGTAAAGCAGTTATAATATAAAGCAGATATGGGAAATATCCTTGAGGTTGAACAAAACAGAGGGTTTGTACAAAGGGGCCAAAGGTGCTGATCGGAGTGAATAAGAATGGGTTTTCCAATGGGTGTTAGATTCCTAGATTCAAATATTTGCCTCCAGTACTGATTACCACTGAAAATTTAGGCATGCCTCAAACTCCCGTAGCCTCATTTCCTTTATCTGTAAAAGCGGAGAGAACCAGATTAGATAGGCATCCTCTAACATCCCTTCTAAACCGTGATCTATGATCCTAAGGAGAATATTTTATGACATTCTTTTATGTGATAATTTGTGGTTTTTATAGCTAGAATTTCTCCCATATATGGATTAGGTTAAATGGCTGCTGAGATCCCTCTTAATTCAAATCCTGTGATTCTTAAACATTGAACAAAATGGTGGCAGAAGTGTTGGATGTGAGAAAAAGAGTTTGGAGTTTATATATCAACCCCGATACTAACTATAATTATGGGCAAATAACTTCTCTCAGATAGTCAGTTTTCTCATCTATAACATGGATATAAAGATGCTTGCATGGGTAGATAGTGAGGATTTTATTGACCAAAACACAGTAGGAAAATAAGAGTTTTGTTATTGACAAATATGAATTATTAAGATAGGAATGTGGGTTAGGTTACTGGAGAATAGTGATCTTACTTTCTCTTTCATTACCTTTTATTCTGATTAAAATTCATTTTCATGATAAGCCAAAAAGGCTTTGAAGAATTTCTAACCCTAAATCAGATAGTTGTCTGGACCAAAGAATTTGGTCTCAGCCCCAGACTCAGAGGTTAAAAGAAAAGATTTACTTACTTTCATACTGTCATATATACTAAACAGTCATACTCTGTCTATCTGAGAACATTGTATCCAGCAACAGAAATATTGTTTGAAGAATGATTTTTGTATGTCCACTTCCAAAGAAAGAACTGACATACAAAGAACAAACATAGGAAGACATAGTTTAGATTGCAAGTATAACTAAAAAGCTATCAGTTATCCCTTATCAAGGAAAGGCTTTCTAGTCAATGCACCTGAGAATACTAGAGCTAAAATGGTGAGCAAATGACTTTGGAGGTTGGGGAACCTGAAATATTTTAGGATAAATCTAACAACTAACAAAAGCCATGCCTTGCTTCCTTTTTGTTTCACTTGCACTTTGGCCATGCATATATGTACTCCTATGTGTTATATTTATGCATGTCCATTTCTGATTCAATATGTATTTGTGGGAGAGTGTGCCCCAAGCTTATGGGATAAAAGATCCAATACTACTTTTCTAGCTATGTTATTTGATTAAATGCTTTTTATTCTGAAATAATTAATTATATTATTTAGTTAGGTAGTGAAATCAAAAACACCTATGGAATGGGGTCTTCTGAGCTATGATTTTAAAAGAAACCATAGGTCACCTTGAAAAAAGGCAATTTTATGAAGGGCCCCAAATTTGAAAGGGGTGACCTAAGTTCTATGCTTATACTATCTACCTGACAGAATAGTTGTGAGAAAAGGAATTTATAAACTTCAGATTGATGTATAAGTATGACATATCATTATTCTTATGCCCTCCATATTCTAAAAAATTGTCTTCCTTTATTCCACTCCTGTGTCCATGCTTCTGAATAGGGCTGTCCCCTATGCAGAGCTCTTCCACCTCACCTCAATATCTTAAAATCCCTAGATTCTGACAAAGCTCAGCTCCAAAGTCAAATTTTATATGAAGCCTTTCCTGATAGCCCTAAGTGTTAGGACCTCTTCTCAAATTACTTTGTATTTAATTTTCTATATTTGAACATAGATACCTGATGTTTTTATGTATACTCCTTAGGGGCAGGGAATCTTCCTTCTTTCCTTCCTTCCTTCCTTCCTTCCTTCCTTCCTTCCTTCCTTC
>NW_025357151.1:0-8011 GCF_016433145.1 Gracilinanus agilis
GAAGGAAGGAAGGAAGGAAGGAAGGTCCTCCTCTGTCTGCTTTTCACACTAACCATATTCCTTCCATTTCTTAAATCTGCATGTCTCTCAAAATGGTCCCCTTTGGTAACACACATTTGCAGGCTATGAGAATTGGAGGGACCATATCTGGAAAGGAATCCCCTTTAGAGGAGACATTGTTTCTTGTACTCAGAAAGACTTGGCCTCCAGTCCTACCTCAAACACATACTGACTATGGGACCCTAGATAAATCATTCGACCTCTCAGTGTCCAAGGCAACTCTCTAAGACTATAAATTGCAGAGTAGTACTCTACCTTGATAGACTTTCCTCATTGGAATTTCCCTGTACCAATTAAATCATTAGTTCAGTTCCCTTTCCACTCCCCCCAAAATATTTTTTTCTAAAATCCCCTCTACAATATCCCCAACGAGGGACTATCTAGCCTATACTTGAAGATCTCTGGGAAGGAGAACCCACTACTTCCCAAAGTAGTCTATTCCACTTTTCAGTAGTTCTAATTGTTAGAAAGTTTTTCATTGCATTAAGTCTGAGTCTGCCTCTCTAAAATCTCCAAACATTACTCCAAGTTCTTCCATCTGGGATGAAGCCAAAAAAAAAAAAAAATCAAGTCCCCCTTTTGTAGGACAGCCCATCAGATTCTGGGAGATAGCTAGCATGGCCCTCCCTTCAGGGTTCTCATCTGTAGACTGAAGCTTTTCATCAACAAATCAATTATGCCAAAACTGCAGAGAGAAGGCAGCAATCTGCTAAGGCTTTAAAAGATGTGTTAGATTTGGATAGAAGACAAATAGGGTATACTAGGCAGGAGAACAGCACAAGATAAAGTCAAGAAGGTCAGATAGTATGTACTGGGTCCAGGCAACAGTGGTGAGACCCTTGTATACCCTGGGTTGAATAGATAAAGAGGAGTTTTACGTGGCATAGTGGATAGAGCTCTGGACCTGGATTCTAGAATTTGTTGTTGTTCAATTGTGTCCGACTCTTTATGACCCAATGGACCATAGCACACCAATGCTGTCCATGGGATTTTCTTGATTCCAGAATATCTGAGTTCAAACCTCAGACACTCAGTAGTTGTCTCATAACCTCTGTCTGCCTTGGTTTCTTTGTCTGTAAAAGAGGAATAATGATAGCTCCCAGGATTGTTGGAGGACCAGATGAGATCATATTTGAAAGATTCTTTGCAAACCTTAAATATATAAATACTTGCTATAAGGAGAGGTCAGGTTACATAGGACTTTATCTTCCAGGATAAGAAATTTGGACTTGATCCTATTGGCAAGTTTGGGGAGGGAGCCATCAAAGATTTGTATATAGGAAAATGCCAAGATGAAAGTGGAGTTGTAGGAAAATTAATTTAGTGATGGTGGACAGGATGGATTAGGAAAAGATGAAAGACCGCAGGCAAAGGATCGATTAGAAGAGTGCTGGATTAATTCAGGTGTCAGGTGATCAATCAATTTTTTGCCTTTTTTTTTTTTTCTATCCCAAGTGCTTAGCACAGTCCCTGGCACGTAGCCCACTATATTCAGTAAATGCTAGTTGGCTTGACTTGACTTGTAAGTACTGAGCACTGTGCTGGGTGCTAGGGATACAAAAGAAAAAAAAAACTTATTCCTGCCCTTAAGGAACTTATATTCTACAGAGGGAGAAAATAACAGCGTATTTATAAGATACATGTAAAAGATATACTAGATCATTTAGGGAGGGAAGGTCCTGGCTTCTGAGGGGATGAAGACAGGCTTCATGTAAGAGGCTATATTTTTGCTGTCTTGAAGACATTCAGGAATTAAATGAGGCCAAGATGAAGATGACCTGTCCTAGATTAGGACAGCATCTAAGAGACAGGAGAATAAGGGAGAGATAGGAGATGTGAAAGGGGTGATTAGTAAAAGAAAGAGTCACTTTAATCATTAGCTAGCTTCATGATAAGGAAACCTATTGGATCCAGGAAGAGAATAACAGGATTATAAACCTAACAAAGAGAACTCAGCACTATTACATAATATTAAAGAAGATAGAGCCTTAATACAGGTAAGTAAAAAGATTTCACTACCCTAAATCAGGATAATTTTATGATGAATTTGTTACCTCTTTTTTTTTTCCCCCTTGAATCCCCAAATCCATGAAAAAATATCATTGCCTAAGAGTGAAATAGTATCCGGAGCCTTAAAAAATGGTCGCCTCGGGGGCAACTGGGTAGCTCAGTGGATTGAGAGTCAGGCCTAGAGACAGGAGATCCTAGGTTCAAATTCAGCCTCAGACACTTCCCAGCTGTGTGACCCTGGGCAAGTCACTTGACCCCCATTGCCCACCCTTACCACTCTTCCACCTCGGAGCCAATACACAGAAGTTAAGGGTTTAATAATAATAAAAAAATTTAATTTAAAAAAAATGGTTGCCTCTAAGAAGCTAATATCCTCAGTCACTTAAAAACAACCAATCAATAGATGTGTGACCCTAGGCAAGTCACTTAACCCCCATTGCCTGGCACATACCATTCTCTGCCTTGGTATTGATTCCAAGATGGAAGGCAAGGGTTTAAAACCAACCAGCCAACTCCCATTCAACTTTATTTATTTTTAAAAATTTTTGCCCTCTGTCTTAGTATCAGTTCTTTGTTTTTTAAATTCTTACCTTCCATCTTGGAATCAATATTGTGTACTGATTCCAAGGCAGGAGAATCATAAAGGCTAGGCAATGGGAGTTAATACTCTCAGGGTCACACAGCTGGGAAGTGCCTGAGGCCATATTTGAACCCCAAACCTCCTGTCTCTAGGACAGACTCTCAATCCACTGAACCACCTAGCTTGCCCCTTAGCAGCAATTCTAAGACAGAAGAGTGGTAAAGGCTACAGTGACTTGTCCAGGGTCACAATAGCCAGGAAGAGTTTACAGCCACATTTGAACCCAGGACCTCCCATCTCCCAAAAGTTCTCTATCTCCTGGGCTACATAGCTCCCCCTTGACATTCAGCTTTATCTTGGACTCTGGGAATATAAAACAACTAAAACATGAAAGCGTTGCTCACTTCCATGACATCTCTGTACAGATACTTTGATGTTTTGGTACTATCTGTGCTACTGTTTGGATGCATCTTACTATAAATTATTATGATCATAGAGGAGCAATCAGAATATTAGCTCTTTTGGGGGCAGCTGGGTGGCTCAGTGGATTGAGAGCCAGGCCTAGACACAGGAGGTCCTAGGTTCAAATCTGGCCTCAGACACTTCCCAGAGGTGTGACCCTGGGCAAGTCACTTGACCCCCATTGCCTAGTCTTTACCACTCTTCTGCCTTGGAGCCAGCTCCAAGACGGAAGGTAAGGGTTAAGAAAAAAAAAAAAAGAATATTAGCTCTCCCTTGTCCCCTTTAACAAAGCTGCCTCTTTTTATCATTCATGATACGCCTGCTGAAAAGATCTCCCCAGATTCGTTTTTAAATTATTTAATCTTCTTTTTATCATTCAAAATAAACCATAAGTAATTTTTTTAAAGGTCCTAAAATTGACTGTTTAAAAATCATTTATGCAATGATCTAGAACAATCCTGAAAGACTTAAAATGGGGAAAGCTAGCCACATCCAGAGAAAGAACTGTTGGAGTTAGATGGATGTGGATCAAAGCATACTGTCTTTCCCATTGGTGTATTTATGGTTTTATTTGGGGGTTTTGGTTTTATATGAGTGTACTCTTACAACAGTGACCAATATGGAAGTGTGCTTTGTCTGATAATAAAAATAAAATTATAAAATTTATTGTCAAAGTTCTCCCCCAATAATATTGAAGACAGGGACAATTTCCTTTTTTTTTTTTTTTTTTTTAAACCCTTAACTTCGGTGTATTGTCTCATAGGTGGAAGAGTGGTAAGGGTGGGCAATGGGGGTCAAGTGACTTGCCCAGGGTCACACAGCTGGGAAGTGGCTGAGGCCGGGTTTGAACCTAAGACCTCCTGTCTCTAGGCCTGACTCTCACTCCACTGAGCTACCCAGCTGCCCAACAATTTCCTTTTTAAAATTTTTGGATCCTTGGCTCCTAGCACAGCACCCAGCACCCAGTAGGTACTTTGTGCTTAGCATAATAATGCTTACTGTTACACGGTAGCTAGGTGACTCAATCTGTGGACTGAGAGCCAGGCATAGGTCCTGGGTTCAAATCTGGCTTCAAACACTTCCTAATTGTATGACCCTGAGCAAGTTTCTTAACCCCCATTGCCTAGCCCTTACCTCTCTTCTGCCTTGGAACCAATATACACTATTGATTCTAAGAGGGAAGGGAAGGATTAAAAAAATAATAATAAAATATTTACTGTTAGTGAATTGGGAAAGGATACCCATTTAGATTCCTCCTAGAGGGATGCTCTTTGCCCAAAGAGAAGCTTGAAGGAGAGTTGGGAACAACTTTCTAATTATCTCATCATTTTAATTGCCCTGAGGTGGACGGGCTACTCAGGGGGTCCAATAAAGACACAGGAACTTATGTGGAAATTTGTTATTAAAATAAAATAAAGAAAACTTTTTTTAAAAAGTCAAGAAAGCCTAAGTTTGAATCTAGCCTCAGAAATTTACTAGCTCTGTGACCCTGGGTCAGTCACTTCACCTCTGTCTGACTCAGTTTCTTCACCAGTAAAATGGGGATGATAATAGCATCTATTTTCCAGGATTGTCATGAGGCTGAAATGAAATAACATATGTAGAGCGCTTTGCTAAACTTAAAGTGATGTGTAAATTCTAGCTACAATTATTCTTGTTCATCCTCTGACTCGAGCATGAATTGGATTTAAGTGAGGCAGAGTTGTACAAAGTCATCACACTCACTCTTTCTCCCAGTCATCCAAGTTGGGCGGCAAGACAAAAGTCATGATGGTTGAAGATGGCCATGGAGGCAGAGGATGGCCTTGGCTCCCTGCCACCTGCTTTGGCCTCCTCCTGGCTCTTGGTACAAATTATTCTCCTGGCCCCTTCCCAGGGTAGACACTTCCCTGACTCACGGACAGGTCTGAAGCCTGTCTGGTACTCTCAGCCTAGTTTTGCCAGTCTGCCAAGATGGTTTTCCTGGGGCATGGCAGCTGGTCTTGGGGCCACTAGCTCTAAAGGGGCAGAAGTAGCCCTGAAAGCGGTTCAGAAGACCCTCACCCCAGAGGGGTGAGTCCTCCCTGAACACCCCATGTACCCCATTATTAATCAGCTTATAAATGGCCCCTCCTAGATCTCAATTAGAGTTTTAGTGTCTCCAACTGGGACTTCCTCTTCATTCCCTTGTTCTCTGCCCTTCTTTCTTCTTGCCTTGCCCTCTTCTTCCCTCCCCTTAAGTATAATTAGCACTTTATTGTTAAATGTTTGTTGAAAGAGTGGAAGAATGAGGCTAGAAGCCTGAGGAGACTGCCAAAGGTTTGGAACAATAAGGAAATGACTCCATTCCCCTCCCCCAGCACAATCACATTATTCTCTTTCCCTTTGGAGGAGTCCTTCAGATAACCTTTGTCTGCTTTGGGCTTCCAAGGGCCCCTCAGTCCCTGTTTAGCAGTTCTAGGACAAACTAAGGATTTACAAAATGGCTGACCATCCTAGATGATCAGCCAAATTATTCTGGATCCATTGGATATTGGGGAAGCTGTGGAAAGAGTAGACTATGGAGCCAAAAGACTTGAGTTGAAATCTTGCCTCTTTTTATGAATATAATCCTGATCTTTACCTGGATGAACCTGGAAAAGGGAATTGAATTAGAAGACCTTTGAAGTTCCTTCAAATTCTGGATAATCATAATCCTATCCACAGCTATTTCTGTGGACACCAGAGCAGTGGTTAGGCTATAACTACCCTCATGGGTCCAACTATTACTTACAAAGGGGAAGAGGTAGGGGCTTGCACTGTAGGGGAAGGAGGCAGAGTGAGGAAGTGTTGGAGTTTATTAGGAGAAGGGGAGATGTGATTGTGTCAGAGGCAACACAATCTCTCTTGTGACTCTCACTGACAGAGTGGGGTGTTATCTCTCTGCCCCCCCTTCTGACTGGTTGATCATAAACTCCTAGGGGTTACACCTGTGAAAATGAGATTAAACCTACCCTGCCCATTTTTAGATTTAATCACCAAAAGTGCAAACACCACCACTTAATTCTCAAGTGGGGAGGTCTGTGCCCCACCTGTGTGTGTTTCCTTTTTACACACCAGAGCCCCCATTTTAGAGATGACTGGTTTAAATGACTGCAGATGGCTTAATTCCGGAAAAGGTGAATATTTCTAGTTTATACTGAAATTTTTGTGTTTGTTTCATGAAAACAAGCTTGCTCACCTATTTAAAAAAACGGGCACTTGGTTAACACACTAATAGATGTAATATCGAAAATTATTTCCTCAAAATTCAAAGACTTGGAAGCTCAAAAACCATTATTGCCTTCCTTAAATGTATATGAGAAAGAAACAAGTGATGATGGAAATAGAAATCTTTTTTTTTTGTTTTGTTTTGTTTTTTTTAATTTTTTAAACCCTTAACTTCTGTGTATTGACTTATAGGTGGAAGAGTGGTAAGGGTAGGCAATGGGGGTCAAGTGACTTGCCCAGGGTCACACAGCTGGGAAGTGTCTGAGGCCGGATTTGAACCTAGGACCTCCCGTCTCTAGGCCTGGCTCTCAATCCACTGAGCTACCCAGCTGCCCCCTAGAAATCTTTTTTAAAAAATGACAGTTTATGCTCTTAATTCTACCTACTCTTCTACATCCTCTTCAGTTCCAGTTTATATTTTAATTCCTTACAGTTTCCATTTAATCACCCCACACTATCTGCTTTTATATCTTAGAAGTTATATCTTCAGCAGTTCCAACCTAATCTCTTCTATCACATACCTTTACAATATTGAACAATAATGGATGTTCTTAGCCATGGTCCAGAAGAACATAGAATGTATCCTTTGAGTTGTTAAGGAAAAAATGAGAGGAAATATTGCTGTTGTTAAATTGTTTCTGACTCTGTGACCCCATCTGGAGTTTTGTTGGCAAAGATACTAGAGTGGTTTGCCATTTCCTATCCAGGTGACTTTACAGATGAGGAAACTGAGGAAAATGGAGTTAAGGAACCTTCAACTCAGGTCTTTCTGACTCTAGGACCAGTGTTCTATCCACTGTGCCCAAAAAGTATTAGGTTTGGAGTTAGAGGTTTAAGTTTTGGCTCTCCTGTTCCAAAACGACTGGTTTTATGACTTTGCACTAGCAAGGGAGGCAAAGAGGTTATGGAGTACCTGGAGCAGAGCCTGGGGCTGACTGACTTGACCATTTTGGGTTGGTTCCCCAGACTCATTCCTAGACCTGATGCCCTCCAAGCCTGAAATGTTATTTTCTCTTTTCTACTATGTCTTTTGGAACTCCTAACTCCATTCAAGGTTTAGCTCAAATGTAGCATCCTCAAGGGTTTTCCTGATTTCTCTCATTGTTGACATATTTTCCACCCGCCTCCACCTTCAATTTCTTTGTTCTTCTTTGTGTATGTGTGAGCTCCTGAAGAGCAGACACTTGTTTTTCCTTATTCTGTCTTTGTATGCACAAGGTCTTACATGTTTTTTTGTGTATGTGTGTGCAGGCCTCATATTTCTCTATGAAGGGAACCCCCAGACTATTCTTGATGGTCTTAGACAAATTGTCTAAGGACATTGGGAGGTTCAGTGACTTGTTCTGGGTCACATAATCAATATATAAAACAAAATTTGAATCCAGTATCACTCTGTTCTCTGTCCCACACTACCTTGTTGGTGTTATTTACTTATTTCATTTGTGTTGACTCTTCCTCACCTCATTTAGGGTTTGTTTGTTTTTTTTGGCAAAGATACTGGAGTGGTTTTCTATTTCTTTCTTCAGTCATTTTACAGATGAGAAAATTGAGGCAAAAAAGGTTAAGTGACCTGCCATGGATTATACAACTAGTATCTGAGACCAGATTTAAACTCAGGTTTTCCTGACTTCCCTATCCACTAGCTGCCCACACTACCTTATATATAAAAGT
>NW_025357152.1:0-9061 GCF_016433145.1 Gracilinanus agilis
TAATAAAATAATAATTAAATTATAAAATTAAAAAATATATTTAAGCCCTTACTTTCTCTCTTACTAACAACTAAAACAGAAGGGCAAGGGATCAAATAGCTAGGAAGTGGCTAAGCCATATTTGAACCCAATTCTTCCTGACTCCAGGTCTGCGACTCTGTCCATTGAGTCACCTAGCTACTCCTGGCTATATATATTTTTGATGATGAAATGTTCCCAAAGAAATGGGTATTTCTCTGATTAGACTAGTTTTAAATCACTTGGACCCATTCTATATCACACTGAGGCCTTTATAGGAATGGTGGAATAATGACGAAGACTGGCGACAATTCTACAAGTATGAAGAAAATTTGGTCTCATTATAGCTGTTTCATCTCTGAAGATTATTTTTAAGTCACTGTGCTGTAAAGGACCTAAAGAGGTCACAGTAGAGGTATATACAGCATAGTGGGAATTTTGTTGAACTTGGCCATGGAAGAACTAGGTGGGTTAAATTCTCAGCTCTATCACTTTACCACTTGTGTGGCTTTGGGCAAATCAATTAATTTTCTCAGTTTCCTCCCTTGTAAAATAGAGTTAGACTCTTGTTGAACCCCAAGGTCCCTTCCAACTCTTGATCTATGAGTCTACAATCACTGTCCTAGTTTATCCCATGGGCCATAGAGCTAAGAGCCCAACTCTATCTTAGTTAAAAATAATTGTTGGACTTTTCCAGAACTTTCTAGATCTTGGTTGTTGGGCCAGTTGGGTGATAGAGTAAAGCTGATAATGAGTCCACCCTCTAAATTGCAGGTCTCCAACCCATTGATAGTAGTTAATCTTTAAGATTACTCATCAGGCTGGTGGTCCCCCCTCTCATATATCTTGGGGAACTCACTCTTGTCAAGTCAGCACTTTCCCTCCAACTTCATAAGATGTTAGCAAACTACTTCTACTTCAGAGAATTTTTTTTTCATTTCAGGATCAAAAGTAGATCCTCTATTCAGGCAATGTTAGGGATCTCTATTCTGCCAAGCTTCTGCCAGCTCTCAAGAAGATGATGAAGGGAATTCTTAGGAAGAGGCTGTAATTGGTGTTTGGAGTGAACTGAATGGTGGGAATAGAATCAGAAGTCCTGAGAAGTCAGCAGTTAAAGTGATGTTTAGAGTTTACTCTGGCTGTGATCTTTCTCAGAACTAAAACATTGTAAATAATTATTTATGTCTTTGTGTTATTCTTAGCCTAGTAACTTTGATGTTTACTTAAGCCTAATAAATTTGTGATGTGTATGTGTGTGTATGTAATGACTTGTGGGAAAAGGGATTTCTCCAATTTATTTTCCCAGGGACACACAATTAGTATATATTGGAGGTAGAACTTGAACCTGTGTCTCCCTGAATTTTGGGCTGTTCCCTTCTATCTGCTATATACACTCTGGGTTATGCCATGCTGACTTTAATTTTGGGGACAATGTGCTTAAGTTAACCGTATCCACATGGACTTTGAAGGAAAGATCTGGGTAAAATTCTTCATCTCTCCTTTTCCTTCCTCCCTCCTCCACAGTAGGGCCTTAGAATAACTAACCCAGATTCAAGGTAATCAGTCCCATCCAAAAAAACCCAATAGCCCTTGAACTCCCACCAAGATGTTTACTTTTTCTCCAGCCAGTCTGAGGACATAAATAGCTTGCAGCAAAATCATTTAATGAAATAACATCATAAAAAAGATTTTCAACTGGGATGCTATTCATTTTATAAATTAGCAGATTATTTTCACAGAGCATAATGTGAAGCATTTCACATGGGGACTCGTGATTTATTAACAAAAATATTTGAACAGGTGCTATGTGTAAGGTACTATGCCAACCTCTCCAGGATTAAAAAGAAGCCACAGCTCCTACCCTGGAGGGCAGGATAGCAGAGGGATAAGACAAGCATACAAATGACTGGCATGTAACTGTAAAGTGCCCGATTCGCCCATCAGGAGGAAGTTGGATTGGGTGGACACAATCTCTGTTTAGTTTTGAACACCATATTTTAGGAAGGATGGTGAAAAGAGTGGAGTCAGAGTCATAGGAAGATTGGTTGAAGGAATTTGGGATGTTGAGCCTAAAAAACCTGACTACCATCTTGACTGGGCAGCATGATAGCTTCTTCAAGTATTTAAAGGGAATTCAATAGTGGGAGAGCAGAATTGGACTTTTCCTGCTTGGCCACAGAGGGTAGAACTAATAGCAATGGGTGGGAATTTGCAAAATGTATGCAAGGTGCAGTTTGGGGCTCAGCAAAAAAGAGACACTCATAATTAGAACTATTGAAAAGTGGAGTGGGCTCCCCTGGGAACTAACATGTTGTGATTCACTCGTGGTCTTCAAAGGTAACCCTTTGTTGTTAATGTCATTGAGAAAATTCTGGGTCAGGTATGAGTTGAACTGGATAACTTTTGAAAAAAATTCATAGAATCTTAGAAAGGAATCTTGGAAACAATCTCATCATTTAAGCCAAAATCCTTTGTATGATAAGAAGTGGTCCTATATAACTTTTGTTTTGAAGATCTTCCTTCAGACTCTGACTATGGTATGACCTTCTGCCATATTTCCTCTTGGACCTTCTGTAGCAATTTGTTTTACAGTAAAAATCCAATAAGAATACAACATATAGGAATAAATAAGAAAGCATAAAACTACAATAGCATGATACAATGGAAAGATGAGTAACTCTAGAATCAGAGATCTAGGATTCTAATCTGCCCTTTGTCTCATTTTCCACTATACTTTTTTGAGGCAAAACACTGAGTCATTTTTCATCTTGGTTGCCCCCAAATAAAGTTATCATCTGTGTATTCTTGGACAAGTCTTTTCCACCAGATTATAAACTTTTTGAGGCAAAGCACTGAGTCATTTTTCATCTTGGTTGTCCCCAAATAAAATTATCATCTGTGTGATCTTGGACAAGTCTTTTCACATTGTTGTTGGACTTCACTTTATATGTAAAATGAAGTTATTGGATTAGAAATTCCATTAGGTCCCTTTTAACTATATATCCATGATTCTATAATGCATTCACGATTTCAGAAATGTATCTCTGGCAAAACAACCTATCTGTATTAAAGTCTTATCTGAGTTCTCATGGAGCTTCAGTTGTAGACCCTATGAGATCAAGGACAATATATGATGTGATCTTTGTGTCTCCCCTAGAATCTAGTCTAGTGTCCCATACACATTGATAGAACTGGGACCAAAACCCCACTTCAGACTGAAATGACTCAATAGTCAACAATAAGATGATTGAAGAGTGACAAGCAAGGGTGGAGTTGAGAGCTTGACCAAAGATCTTGGAAGTTTGTATGGACCCTTCCAGTTTGGCTGATTCTCCAACTTCCCCAGTGTCCTTGAATCACTTTTCTCGTGACTTCATTGACTAATTTCTTCTCTTAACCTATTCTCTACTTCCCTCTGCTCCTGCTATGATCTTTGCTCTCTGTCTCTGTTCCAAGATGGCTTGACCTTCCCTTCTACTCACTAAATCCACTTCCTTCCTCCTCTGACTGTCTTCATTGCAGTTCAGAATTGTTTTAAAGCTAATTTTAGTGATTTAAAGGAAAAATACATTTCCACTATGCAGTTCCACCATTTTTATATATCAAAATATTTTTATAACTCATGGAACATTTTTGTAGAAGGTACAACTCATACATTTTAAAGTAGAGTTTAATCTTTATATAATTTTGAAACCATATGCCTCATTCTAAGTACTTGTGTCCTAACTCTTAGCACATCCATCTTATTTCCAATTGTCCTCTGCTAATTTTCCTGATGGAAATATTCTTTTAGTAAGTGGTAGGAGATCAACTGTGTCCCCAAACTTACGGAGCTTGATTGGGCTCTTTTCTAATTTTCAATCTTCCTATTCTACTGTTAATAAGCATATTCTTTCTAGAGAACACAATTCCACAGTTGGTGCTAAACAACTCTTTGCTGCTTAATGACTTCTCCCATGCACTTAGTCATGTTCTAATTTAAATTATGTCATGGTATATGTGTCTCATTTCCCACTAGATTGTAAACTCCTTGAGGCAAAAAACTGGGCCATTTTTCATCCTGACTTCCCCCAAGTAGAGAGACTTATACTTGTACTCAGTATAAATGTTTGTCAAATTGGATTTTGTTTTAAAAAGACTGAGCCCAGATTTCCATCAGTTAGAATATTTCTATAGAAATTTCTATAGAAATAGAAAATTTCACTATTTCTAAGTCATCGGTGTTGATCCCAGAAGGGATGTGCTATACATGTAGCCACACCATCATCATGATGATAGTGATTATTTTAATTTGTATAAAGATTTAAGGTTTGCAGAATGCCTTGCTCACAATAACTAGATGAGATAAGCAGATTTATTGTTATTATCTTAATTTTATGTGCTAGGAAATTCAAACACCAAGAAGTTTGATGACTTGCTCAGGGTCACTTGGTAAGTGATAGAGCTAAGACTAGGGAACTGAAGTCTTCTGATTCTAAAGTCAGTGGTTTTTGTGCTATCTGATATTGCTTCCTTGAATCAATATGTATTAGGCTGTATGTGTATATGTGTTATTTGTACATGATTACACTGGTTCAAAAAGTATATGCCTATTCTTGTTATACCTTTCCCTTTGTCTGCATTTCTGTCCTTTTTTGTTGAACAGATCTGGACACACACACACACACACACACACACACACACACACACACCCCTTACTCCTAAAGGTGACATCATGATGTCATAGAAAAATCATCAACTTTGGAGGCAGAAGACCTTCATACATAATCTAATCCTTAAAAGCTTTGGGACTTTGGGCAAATAAGAGACTTAATTTTTCTGACTTCCAGTTTCCTGTTCTATAAACTGAGGATAATGATCATCATGCAGTCTATTTCATCTGGTTCTTTAACTAAAATAAATTATTACTACTTTATATAAATGATTATATAATCTTATTTAATTATTTCCTTTTTTGGTTGTTGAGTCATTTAAGTCAAGTCCTACTCTTTGTAAACCTATTTTTGGGTTTTCTTGGCAAAGATACTGGAGTGATTTGCAATTCCGTTTTCCACCTCATGTTTTTTAAACCCTTAACTTCTGTCTTAGAATTAACACTTTGTATTAGTTCCAGGGTAGAAGAGTTGAAAGGGCTAGATAGTAGGGCTAAGGCCGGATTTGAACCAGGACCCCCCATCTCTGGGTCTGGCTCTCATAGGGGTAGCTGTCCCTTCTCTTCAGCTCATTTTTACAGTGAAGTAAACAGAATTAAATGACTTGTCCAGGTGACACGGCTAATGTATCCGAGGCTGGATTTGGACTCTTGAAGATGAGTCTTCCTGATTCCAAGCCCACCATGCCACCTAGCTGCTTCTTTATTTTCTTTATGTAAAGTGAATTTTTATTACTTTATACTCATGTATGAGAGTATACATACACATACACATACATATCATGGAATCAGTATAGATTATTTAGAAATATTAAAGAAAAACTAATGGGAATCTGTGCTTAGCTTTTTTTAAAATTCAAATCAATTAACTTGTGATGTTGTAGGCATATGCACCTGTATCTGCATATATACATAGCATTATCTACATATATATGAATATTTTCACATTCATAGGTATATAGACCCATTTCTGCACACATATATATTATATATACCCATATCTGTACACATAGAGGTATATATACCTGTATCTGCATGCAGAGGTATATACATCCATATTTACCTATGTATATGTTATATATACCCATATCTGCACACATAGAGGTATATATACCTGTATCTGTACATATAGAGGTATATATACCCATATCTGCACGCATAGAGGTATATATACCCATATCTGTACACATAGAGGTATATATACGCATATCTGCACGCAGAGGTATATACATCCATATTTACCTATGTATATGTTATATATGCCCATATCTGCACACATAGAGGTATATATACCCGTATCTGCACGCATAGAGGTATATATACCCATATCTGCACGCATAGTAGAGGTATATACATCCATATTTACCTATGTATATGTTATATATGCCCATATCTACACACAGAGGTATATATACCCATAACTGTACACAGAGGTATATATACCTGTATCTGTACACAGAAGTATATATACCCATATCTGCACACATATACATCATATATATCCATATTTGCAAATATAAAGGTATATACATCCATATTTGCCCACAGAGGTATATACACCCATATTGGCACACATATATATTATATACATCCATATCTACACACATATAGGTATTTATACCTATATCTCTATAAAAAGATAAAGCACCAGAGAGTTGTTTATTTATACTTTTACATATAAATACCTATCATATATTTATGATTGTATCTCTGTAGGGGGCTCCTTATAACTTTCTTCAACTTGTAGTCTCATAGCTAGAATGTATCAGAGGCATAACCCGAACAAAGTCTTTTTGAGTTAAGACCACCCCTCTCTCCAGGGGCCCAAGCCTCCTTGCTATCACTCACATCTAACACCTCATCTCCAGACTCAGGGCATTTCCACTGGCTGTACCCCATGCCTGGAATACTCCACCTCCTGGCTTCCCTGACATCCTTTGATCTCAGCTAAAATCATCTTCCATGTGAGACCTTTCCTAGGTCTCCTTAATCTTAGGGTCTTTTTTTTGAGATTATCTCCAATTTACCCTATAGAGATATTTTTTGTATATAGTTTTTTGCATGTTGTCCCCTCCATTAGACTGTAAGCACCCTGAGAGATGGGACTGTTTTTTCATTTCTTTGTATTTTCTGTATTTAGTACAGAAACGTAATTGGTTCCTTATCTATAAAAATGAGCTGAAGGGAGGGGGCAGCTAGGTGACTCAGAACATTGAGGACACTTCCTGAGTATTTGACATGCTCTTTCTTGTCTCATTTTTCATCCTTGTGAATATAGGACTAATGTTTTGGACTTTTTAAAAATTAAGCCAGTTATATTCCAGTTATCTGGAACACTACCCAAAGGAGTCATTCTGGCTAGGCAAATCTTCCCTACACAGCTGAGGTTTAAGTCAAGTCGGAAAGCATTTATTAGGTGCCTTCTATGTGGCAGGCTTTGTGCTAAGGGCTGGAGCTATAAAGAAAAGGCAGATATTAGTATCTGCTGTCAAAGAACTCACAGTCTAATGAGGGAGACAACATATGAATATCTGTGTGTAAACAAGAGGAATTATAATCTGGGAAGGAAAATACTAAGATGGAGGACTGAGAGAGGCTTCTGTGAGAAGGTGGGACTTTAACCAAGACTTGAAGAAAACTGGGGAAAATAGGTGGTGGATAAGAGAAGGGAATGAGTTCCATGCGTGATGTAACAGCTGGTGAAAAAAACTTGAAATTGAGGGATGGATAGCTGTGTGTGAGGCATAGAACCCTCCACATTTCAGAAAATAGAGGGGGACAGTGTTACTGGGTCTTAGAATAAGTAGAAGGCAGTAAGGTATGGTAGGATTGCAATGGTAGGAAGAGGTTGGGCTATGAAAGGCTTTAAAAACCAAATAGAAGATTTCATATTTGACCCTGGACATAAGAGAACATCACTGGAGTTCATTGAATAGGGGTCAATGACCCAGATTTCTGCTTACTTTAGGAAGATCATTTTGATAGCTGGATGGAAGGTGGCCTGAAGAGTGGAGAGATGGAAGGCAAGGAGATAAAGGAAAAGGCTACTGCAGTAGACCATGTATGAGGTGATGAGGACCTGCACTGGGGTGGTGGCATGATAAATATACAAAATAACATAAAAAGTTAAATTTTTGTGAACAATTTTCTAATGTGTGTCCTTTCTTGTGTTTTATTTATCCTGTATATAGCTTGCTTGTACATAGTTGTTTTTGTATGTTGTCTCCACCATTAGATTGTGGGCTCCTTGAGGGCAAAGGATTTTCTTTTGCCTTTCTTTGCATCCAAATGGTTTAGCACAGTGCCTGAAACATAGCAGGTACTGAGTAAATGTTAGTGACTGACTCATGATTTTTTTTAGAGTACATTGAGCGATACGGAATTTTTTCTGGATTACTCAGGTTTATTATTTTGGACATCAGCTGTGGTGATATATTATACTTATGAGGATAATAACTGATAAAATGAGGTTTGGAATATACTTTCCACTGGATCTTCATAATAGCTATATAAGATAAGTATTATAGATATTATACTTATATTTTTAGAGAAGGAAACTGAGGAGATAAAAGAGAGTAAGTGGGTCATATAGCTAATTTATGGTGTGAAATGAATTCCAAACCTTCATTCCCAAGTTCAGTAAACTCTGCTATGCCTCACTTCCATTCATGAAATTGTCAGGAATAAGAATATACTACTAGTACTACTACTAATTTGTGTGATGTAGTAATTTTAGGTTTAAAAATTTTTTTGCATATATTTTCATTTGGTCCTCACAGTAAGACTGTGATATGAGTGCTATTATTATCCTCATTTTATGAATAAGGAAACTGAGGTCCAAAAAGGTTGAGAAATTTGCCCAAGGTTATACATCTAGGAAGTATCTGAGATTGAATTTGAACTCAGCTCTTTCTGATCTCAGATCCAGCATTCTACAGTGCTATAAATAGGTAGATAAATGATACTGACTTCAATAGTGACTAGAGAAATTTTTCTTGAAAAATTACTTAATCTATTTTTTTATACAACTTTTGATATAGGCCAAGGGAAGGAAAGGTAATTAAATGATCTCCTTTGCATTTTGCATAGTGCCTGGCATTCACAGTTAATAAAGGACTATTGACTTGTTGAGTTGGGCAGCATAGAAAAGCTACTTTTATGCAAAATCAAAATCAATGAAGAGCCTTTTCGCAGATGTTTTCTGGACCTTCCTAAAAGTCTTCTGAATTCTTGGATACTCTTCTTCCATGCATTTTTAATCTATCAGCATCTATGATTTCTGTATCACTAAGAAAAAAGATCACGTTTTTCTTACATTGTATCTATCTCTGGCAACTATTCCTCCTTCCTTCCTTCCTTCCTTCCTTCCTTCCTTCCTTCCTTCCTTCCTTC
>NW_025357153.1:0-9180 GCF_016433145.1 Gracilinanus agilis
ACAGAGATAGAGACAAAGAGGAGGGAGAGAGAAAAAAAGGCAGAGAGAAAAAGACAGGGACAGAAATTAGAGAAGAAGGGGAAGACAAAGACAGAGATAGACATAAGATAGACAGAGCTGGTGCCTAGCCCTTGGAGGAAAAAAATCTAAAGGCCTCAAAGCCAGGGTGATTCAGACCCAGGGTGTTTGTGTGCTTTCTGAGACTCCAAATCCTTGAGATATGCCTTTCCCTTCTCTGAATAGTCTATAAAATTGCCCAGAAAAGTAGCAAAATTAAATTCATTTTTCTGACCAGAACAAAAAGGACATTTTGTTGTTTTTCTCAGAAAGGGTGTTTTTTTCCTCTTTCTCTGAAAAAAAATGCTTATGAGAGTACTGAGAAAATGACAAAGCAATAAAGAGAAAAACCCAAGCAGGTAACTATCCCCAAACCATCATCAAGCTCCACCAGCCTCACATTCCACCCAAGTCTGCATTCTCCACATTCTCTTACTCTCTGCATCCAAATGCCAGCAAATTCAAGAGGGCATATAGGTGGATAGAAAGATAGGACTATGGTTTTGGGATGACAGTGTCATTGAGGGGTTTGCCAAGGGGCAGAGGGAGGCAAGAATCCACACTCAAACCTGACTCAAAGGATTATAAATTGCAGAGTGGAATTATCAAATATTTGTCAAGCACCTATTGTGTGCCTGGCTCAATGCTATGTTATGTTTAGCTCTGAGAATAGGATTTAGATTTGAATAATAGCTCACATTTCTATGGCATTTTACAGTTCAACATTTATTCAACAAGAATTTACTAAGCTCCTCTCATGTGCCAGAAACTTTATAATTTTTGCCTTTATATTCCCAAATGGAGATAAAAAGACAAAGTAGTTGCTGTTTTGGGGAAGTTTGCATTCAATTGTTTCTTGATGATTCTATGGAATGATTAGTATGAATATAATTAGGTCCATTTTACAGATGAAGGCTTGTAGAAGTTGTGTCTTGTACAAAATGGCATGATTAGTTTTAGACCCAGGATTCCAACCTAGGCTTCTCGTGACTGCAAATCCCACATTTTCAGCTATGACACATTACCTTCTCTAAGAAACCATATGGACAATCCTTAGAAAAAGCATCTAGGAAGATAAAAGGAAATCTCTGTTCCCCAGTGTCAAACTTCATTGTTCTCCAGGTACATTTTGTTTGTTCCTGCCTCTAGACAGTCACTTAACTCTGTTTGCCTCAGTCTCCTCATCAGTCAAATGAGCTGGAGAAGGAAATGGCAAACCACTCTAGTTTCTTTGCCAAGAAATCCCCAAACTGGGTCACAAAGAGTTGGACACTACTGAAACAAACGAACAACAATAACAAAAAATAACAATAATTCCTTCTTTATCACTAGTAGATCTGAGAATACATACTAATGAGAAGAGAAAATAAAAATTTAAAAACATCAGTGAAAGTATACTCCAAAAGTGATTCAGCGTGGGTAGCATTTGTAATTTGGACTAGGTGAGGTTGTTCTTTTTGTTATAATTCCTTCTATTTCAGAGGTGTAGGAATCTGTAAAAATGGAAACAAGTGAAAAGAGGTTTTTTATACTAGGTTATCCTTTTTGTTTAAATGATTTACATGACAGTGCATTTTTATTCAATAAACAATTCATATTATAGATGATTTATGAATTTCCTCTAATCTTTGTTCTAAAATAAAACTTTAAGATTAGTCAAAAAAGTAGTAAGTGGAGATTACTTTGAAAAACAATAAATTCCTTTTATCTATGGAGTACCTTTATAATTTTTGAAGTATTTTCACATTCATTGCCTCATTTGATGCTTACAACAATCTGGTGATAGAAACAGAGGATGCAGGTACTATCATCATTTTATAAGTAAATCCCAGAGAGGTCAAACCACTAGTCTAAGATCACACAGAATAGAAACCCAAAGTCTCACTGGATTTACCATGCTCTGTTGACTCCTAATCCAATGTTTTTCCCACTAGACCACAAAATAAAAGGTTTGTTATATGGTTGTGGTTATTATTAAAATGAAAAGTACATATTTCTCTTCAAGAAAATAATAACAGGCATAACTAATCAAGCTATAGCAAAGTCTAGGGGATTAAATGCATGAGATAAATTAGAGAAGAAGAAAAAAAGAGGAAAAGAAGGAGGAGGAGGAGGAGGAGGAGGAGGAGGAGGAGGAGAAGCCATAGAGACAAAATTCCCTCTTCCAATGAGAATCAATGCCCATCTTCCAACTTAGAGTCTTAGAAGTTCCTATTATTATCCCTATTTTACAAATAAGGAAACTGAGGCTTGGCACAATGGTGTGACTTGCCATTATCACACATCTATTAAGCACCAGCAATAGGATTTACCTGCACATCCTCCTCCAAGCCCAACACCCCATCCCTGAGCCACTCTTTTCTCATTCTAAGCAACAAAAAGAGTTTCCAAGGACAAATAAAGATATTAGTTATGAAAAATGATTTTTGTTCCTTTCAACCAAATAACTGAGGTTGTAGTTAAAGATTCAATTCAATCTTAAAAGTCTAGAAAAGTCAAGACCTCAGGAAAAGAGGAACAGCTTGGAGTGCTGAAAAGAGATGGATATGGTAAGGAAATCCATTCGTTCCTATTTGCAGGACTTTTAAACTGACAAAGTTAATTCATCTCCACTTCATCCCTTGCAAGGTGACATTCTGGAGAAGAGAGAAACCAAATGAAGAGAGAATCAGCAAAAAGATGCCCAGAAATCTTAAATGCAGGATAAATGCTTAGCATTTCCTAGTGGGGATTTCCCCAGAATGTCACTGAGCATCAGGTCAATCTATAACCCTCAGGATATCCCAAAATGAAGGGAGTATGGAGCAGTAGGGAGAGCACTTTAGTGGGAGGTGGGGTTGGGGTGGAACTAGCCTAGTGGAAGCTCTACCTATCTTACCAGGTGATCTTAAGCAAGGCATGACTACTCTGGGTCTCAGTTTCCTGATGTGTCAAATGGGGATCACAACACTGGAGTGCTTACTCTCACCCCACAGTTGCTTTTCTTTGTATACTTAGCACTTAGCACAGTGTCCCCTGGCATATCATAAGTCAACTTGACAAACATTTATTAAGCACCTACTATATGCCAGGCAAAGTGCTAAGTTCTAGGGACACAGAGAGAAACAAAAACAGACCTTTCTTCAAAGAGTTCACAATCTGATGGGGGAAACAATGTACAAACAACTATTTACAAATAAGATATATGTAAGAGCTATCTCAAAGCGAAGATACTAAAAAGGATTGGGAAAGACTTCTTGCATAAGAAGGTGGAGTTTTAGCACTTCATTAATAATTGCTGATTAATTGTTCATTGGTAAGACAGATAACAAAATGGATGTGAAAATGTTTTGGAAACTCTCCTACAAAAAACTCATTCCAGGGGGGCAGCTGGGTAGCTCAGTGGATTGAGAGCCAGGCCTAGAGACGGGAGGTCCTAGGTTCAAATCTGGCCTCAGACCCTTCCCACCTGTGTGACCCTGGGCAAGTCACTTGACCCCCATTGCCTACCCTTGCCACTCTTCTGCCTTGGAGCCAATACACAGTATTGACTCCAAGATAGAAGGTAAGGGTTTAAAAAAAAAACTCATTCCAGAAAGGTCCTGAAAGCTCAGGAGTGGTATGGAAATCACATATTTGTCCCATCAAGGGGAGAAGAAGGAAATTATTCCAGAGCCTCAAAGGAGTTCAGGTTAGATCTATATAATGCCTAATATTGAAACCTTTAGCTTTCTCTTCCTTGGAGGGTGGGGGAAAGTAAGTCAAATTCTTCAAATAGGACAAACTTGAAAGTTCAAAGGGGTGTCCTAGTGGGAAAAGCCCTGAATTTAGAGTCTTGGGTTCAAGTCAAGCATAGCTGCCACAAGATTAGTTCCAACTGTTATTAACAGTGTAAACTTGGCAGTCTTAACTTTTCTGAGTCAGCTTCCTCATCTATAAGATATGGATGATAATAGTGGTACTACTTAAATCACAGAGGTAGATCTTAAGGCTCTGTAGTATTCAAATATGTAGTTATTCTTCCCAGATGAAGATGCTTGCCTCTTTTTCCAAAAGAGAAGAAATGACCAGGCTTAACTGATGGGGATAAACCTTCTAGTTGGTCTCTTTACTGCTAAACCCATTCTCTGCTCTACAACTAGATAAACCTTCCCCTAATCTCTACGTTTATCACATCACTTCCCAACTCAAGAATACATAATGGTTCCCCATTACCAGAATAAAGTCTGAACTTCCCTCTAACAGTTAAAGGCCTCTATAATATCTCATAGCATTTACTATCTACTTTGAAACACATAATTATATTCTGTCCTGTACCATTTTGTGTATTTATTGTCCCTTGGCTAAATTGTAAGCTTCTATTTTATCCTCCTTACATTTCTCTTATACATGCTCATATCACCTAGCAGAGTACTAGATACATAGTAGGGATAAATGAAATGGAACAAAATAGGATATAAAACAGCAGAATGAAATATAATTTCATCCTCTAGAATGAAATATAATAATACAGAACAAAGCAAAATAAGATGAATAGAATGAAACAGAAACAAATGGAGCAGAGTGGAATGGGATGGAGTAGAGTAGTATGGAATATAATGGAGTAGAGCATATTGGGATAGGGTAGAATGGAATGGAATGGAATGGAATAGAGTAGAATAGAATATAACAAAGTGCATGGAATACTAGTATCATGTCCCACTTCAACAATATCTCTTGTGCACCTTGAAGCTGGAAGGAGCTGTGCTACAGAGCAGATTCAATTCAATAAG
The DNA here is from genome assembly GCF_016433145.1 of Gracilinanus agilis. Taxonomy (NCBI): domain Eukaryota; kingdom Metazoa; phylum Chordata; class Mammalia; order Didelphimorphia; family Didelphidae; genus Gracilinanus; species Gracilinanus agilis. Next base: position 4,809 of record NW_025357153.1, read on the forward strand.
CCTTGGACTAGATTCAGCCTTTGAAGCCTTTTCTAAGTGTAAGATTCTGTGATCCTGAGTCCTTCATTTTCAAATGAACCCTGACAGAGGAAATAGACCAATTTCAAAGACCTTTGTTTTTAGTCAGGATTGGAGTGCTGCTGGGAAATTAAATTATTTTGTCAAATTAAACAATTTAGGTCCCTTCCAGTTCTGACATTCTATGACTCACCTGTCAGCAATTGTCTACTATCAACCAAATAGAAAGAGATGTCCCTCTCTCCCTCCCTCTCTCTCTCTCTTTCTCTGTCTCTCTCTCTCTCTCTCTCTGTCTCTCTCTCTCTCTCTCTGTCTCTCTCTTTGTCTCTCTCTCTCTCTGTCTCTCTCTCTCTCTCTCTCCACACACACACACACACACACACACACACACACACACACACACACACATGCGCGCGGGCGCACACTTTACCCTAAGATAATAATACTAATCCTAGGGAGAAAATTATCACTGAGAACTCTATCTACCACCTGTTACAGAAAAGGGGAAAATTACCTAAATTTCACTTTAGCATGAGGTCATCCTTTGGAAAGTGACTGTCGTGCATTCTACTGCCAAACCATACCAGATCATCTCAAAGTCTTTTTTCATCCTAAGTCACGATTTTAAACTGTAACTATCACATCTGAGTCATTGTTGTCACTGTGCTCAAACTCAGGACCACCTACATTGATGTGACATTCATTGAAAAGCCCCACAGGAGCCCTGGTGTATGGTTATCCCAAATTGAAGCTGTGTCAGGAGATCTGGGTTCACTCATCCCAGATGAGTCACAAACTTAAACAAATTGCTTCATTTCCCTGGACTTCAGTTTCTTTCTTTATAAAATCAAGGGACTGGACTAAGATTCTTAATAGCATTCAATTTTTATGGTTCAGTGAAATCACTGTAAATTATACTCATCACTAATGCATGTACTGCATATGGGGGAGGGACTTCAGAAGCAAGGGATGATTCAAAAGCCTGGCTTCTCACCTAGCACAGGCATGGAGATTCTATAAGGTCTAAAACCCAGTGATTCAGATATCAAAAAAGTCTCCAAGACATGTTGTCCTACACTGTAGAGGTGTGCTGATTTCAGGAATCCAACTCTTAAAGGAACCTTCCATACTGCTCCAACATGCTGAAACTTACAGCTTAAGGCAGAAGACCCTCATCTATTCATTGTGAGAGGTCCCTTAGAAAAAAGGATAGGGAAGGCTACCTATCCTACATAAACCCTTAGTCAGACAAAATCAGGTCTTCCCCAAGTTTTGCTTGCCCTGGTGCACTACAGCAGCACTCTCCAAGGTACTGATTCCAAGTGCAAGACCAACTCCTGACCCTCAGTTCCTCTGGATCTGACTCTGTCTCTGAACCTGTCAACCATCAAGTAGAGCTGTGGTCCTAGATCTGGCAACCAGTCCCAATTAGGAAACATTTATTGTCTTGTTGAATAAATTTGCAACAAGAAGTATGACACTGTATGGAAAGTGTTCAACTGGGAGTCAAGAGACTGGATTCTAGTCTCAGATCTGCATATTTAATGTGACCTTGGCTAGGTCCCTTGTTCTACTTAAGCCTCAATTGTTTCATATAACAACTGAAGGAATTGGGCATAGCAATTTCTAAAATCTGCTTGAACCATAACATGTCATAATTCATAAAAATGGAAAGAAAAAAAAGAGGATGCCTTTAAGTTCCATCATTTAATCTCTAAGTGAAAGGGGGTAATGGGGTGAGAGAAATCCTATAAAGGGAGTGCAAAGTTGTTCAGAAGAGGATGCTCCCATAATGCAAAGCAAATGGAATTAGAGAGAAAGAGAGAGATAAGGAGAGAGGAGATGAAGCTTATGAGAGAAAAGAGGAATGGTTAGAGGTATATGCAAAGATATAATGTTGTCCTTAGGGTACAGGAGCTAGCATATTTGATTTGTAGTCAGAATATATGAGTTCAGATCCCAATTCTGCCAATTACTAGCCAAGAAACATTAGGCAAGTCACTTTCCCTACCTAGACTTGAATTTCATTATCTGTAAAATGAGGGAATTGGACTAGATGACCTTTAAGTTTCCTTTGAGCCCTAAATCCTTGATCTCTGAATTTCTCTTCCCATTCTGTTGATCCCTCTTGTGTACTTAACCCATTTTATCTTTTATTATACTTCTTCATGGCTCTGTCTCATCACCCTACTAAATGATAATATCAGCATCAGTAAAGAGATCCTTTTTTTTTTACCTTTGCATCCCAGCCCTGGCACAGGATATTGCACAGACTGGACTCTTCATAAATGTTTGCTGATTTACATTGTGTTAATATGGTCTGTCTTAAGTCACAGATACCTCTTGATCAGTACAGTGTATATTTAAGCTTGGACAACCCCCCACCAGAGGGCCATGAATATAACAAAATGCCTAAAGGCATTCATAGACTATAAAAACCGAAAAGAAGATGAAACAGTCATTTAGTTTCCAGTAGCTCTAATTGACCAACTAGAGCTCACATTCCTGGAGACAAATTTATGGGCTACTTTAAACCACTGAACCAGAAAGAGAGACACAATGACAACTCGACAGGTACCAGCATCAAGATCTGCTTTTGAATCAACTCTCTTCCTCCCACTCCATGTTGCCTCCATCCCTGCCAGCAGGATACTGTCACTCATTTGCCTTCTCCTACAGGGTCAGGGCCACCCATGCCCTGGGATTAATTCCCCCCCGGCAGGAAACAAATAAGAAACCTTCTGATGAACAAGAACCCTGCCTCGGCATCAGGTTCACCATCTGGTGTTCTCTCTGGTCACCACTGCCTCATACAGAATTTTCTCACTGTCTACCCCAGATTCCTGACCTCTAGTCCTCTATTCCCCTCAACTTCAATCCAAGAATCATAGAATTAGAATTTAAAAGGATCTGAAAAATTATCTTGTAGAATCCCCTCCATGAATTAGGCAATATGTTATCAGGGAAAGATCACTGGGCTTGGGGTCAGGATGACCAGAGCTCAAATCCTGCCTTCGTTACTTATTAGCTATATAACCTTCATACTTCTCTGGACCTCTGATTCCTCATCTGTAAAATTAGGCCCTACCCCATAGGACTCTTAGGAGTAAGTAACGTAATTAAAGCATTATGTATCCGTTATTACTTTGGCTCAAATATGTAAATCAGCATAGGTGATCCTAGGTCTGAGTGGAAAGACAATATAATACATGTAAACCTAAAAGTATTTTGCAAACCCTAAGGCATTATGTAAATGTCAGCTATCATTATTTTTTAACTCTAACCTTCCATCTCAGAACTAAAACTGTGCATTGCTTCCAAGGCAGAAGAGTAGTAAGAGCTAGGAAATGGGGGCGTTAAGGGACTTGCCCCAAGTCACACATCTAGGAAGTATCTGAGACCAGATTTTAACCCAGAACCTCCCATCTCTTGGCCTGGCTCTCAATCCACTGAGCTACCAAGTTGCCTTCACTATTATTATTTTTTACAGAGAAGGAAACTGAGTTCCACCGAAGTAAAGCAAGTCTTCTAAGGAGGCATAGCTAGGAATAGAACTCAGGAAGCCTGATTTCAAGTCCCTCATACTTTGCCCTCCTGGATTTCTAAACTGTTTCCCATTATGACCCTAGTACCTTCTTTCAGGCTCTCCCAGTCTAGGCCTCCAAATGATGACCTCTACTACCATCCATAGTCCTAACTTGACATAAGAATAGCAGAGTCTAGACACAGCCATGTATGACAAATGAAGCTTCTGCCTTTAGCCAGAAAACAGTCTTCTTAGCAGGTAGTAGAATTGAGAGAGGGTGGAGAAGACCTGTCAATGTGAGAAATTCACCCCTGAACTAATTAATACAAAAGCTTGACATATGGTACCTTTTGAGTCACGTGATGCTCATTGTAAACTCATGGAAAAACCAATAGGATGGTCACTTACTTGTCTGATGTTTGAAAGAGATGTACTCCATGTACTTATTTGTTTTTCCATCTCTACCAGCTGCTTCCCTCTGCAGGGAAAGAAATCAGCCAGAAAACTGCAGCCATATTGACTTCCAGGAAGTTTCACAATAGATGGGACGAGCCTTTATTTGGTATGAAATGTAATGGGAGAATGGACAGCTGAGTCAGAAAGAAAATTGGAAGCACTAATAGGGGGAGTGTTAAAGCCTGTAACAAAACATGCAGCCAATCACATAGTAAAAAATGGATCAGGACCAGCACTGATTGCCATTGGAGTAGATAATAGTATCTTCTGCAGCAAGGTACTAGATCCTGCCTGGAAAAAAATAAATGGCAAATGTTATACTCAGTCTCAGAGAGAGAGAGAGAGAGAGAGAGAGAGAGAGAGAGAGAGAGA
>NW_025357154.1:0-1011 GCF_016433145.1 Gracilinanus agilis
TGTATAAATATATTTAATAAATATAAAAATATTTATATTTTAAAGCATTTAATAGATTATTATTCTCTGGTGTGAGGAGTTTTTTTAGATAAATCAATTGCCTTGTTAAATATATTGGACAAAAGTTTTATTTATTGTATTTGTGAATGATTTAAAAAGTTAAAATTCAGAAAAGAAATAATCAATTCAATTTAGCAAATTTTATTTTATTGCATCCAAATCATGGTGTTAGGCTTTGAAGATACAAAGGCAAACAAACAGTCTTTGCCCTCAAGCAGCTTTTCTTGGGGAGGAGAAGATACCAGGTGATCAAATATAAGAAAACCTTGTAAAGTAAAGAGTACTAATAACTAGATCAGCAATGGGCAAACTACAGCCCACTGGCCAGATTCGGCCCCCTAAAATGTTCTATCCAGGCTCCTGACATTATTCCTAATCTGACTAATACAATGAGTAGGATACAATACAATGAAACGTTGAAAGATTTGCCTTAGAAACAGACTGACAGATGAGCATTTCCTTTCCTTTGGCCCCCTCTTTAAAAAGTTTGCCCATCACTGGCCTAGACTGATAAGAGAAAGCAGAATCTGAATTGAAGAGATTCAGGGACGTCTAGCCATGAAGGACAAAGTGTTTTAACATTCAGTCATAGTCAATTGTGGAGGGAAGAAATATTTATATAAAACGTTTTGAATGAGATAAGAGTTTAGAATCCAAAATATATAGACAACAAACAGAAAGCTATTTCCCAAAAATAAAAGAGATCAAAAGATAAAAACAAATATTTCTCAAATATCTGAAAACATTAATTCAAACTTCAGCATCCAGAAAATTTACAAAGATAACAAAAGATGGAAATAGTGAAAGTTTGAGAGCTTATGGAAGGACAAACTTATTAATATTTAGTTGGTAAATCAATAAAACCATTTTGAAAGTATTTAGATTATGATTTCCAATTTTTTACCCTATTTATATTTTGTGTGTACATTTTTTGGATGCTGTCTCTATCTT
>NW_025357155.1:0-2037 GCF_016433145.1 Gracilinanus agilis
GTCCTCAGAACCTAGTAAAGTGTCTGGCCCATAGTAGATATTTAACATGTACATATTGAACATAAGGATACCTTTGTAATACTTCAAAAATTTCTGATTTCATTCCTGTGGATTAAGAAGGAGATTTGGAGTTAATGTCTTACTAGTGGTATGAACTTGTCCAAGTCCTTTAACCTTTCCAGGGTTGTTTCCTCTTCTGCAAAATAAACAGGTTGAACTGGTTTATCGTTTCAGCCCCAACACCATATCTGTGACACTATGATCCCTTGCTGGTTTCAATCTTATGATCCTTTAAGTAACCTTGTTAGCAGTAATGATGGCAAAATTTTCTAACCGTTAGCAGATTGTTTTATGACTTTCTATGGCCTCCAAAACATGATGATTAATCATCTGCTGGCCAATGTTTACCTAATAATGAGGTGGTTATAATTTAGATATGTATAAGTGTATAAATAGAAATGTGTATATGTGTGCATTTATGAACACAGAGATAGGATTTTATTTTTTAAAAGGATGGTTCTAATTATAGAAATAAAATCATGCTTTAATCCAAATTATGTAGAAAATTACTTCTGAAAAGAAAAATCAGGTCCCCATTTTGAGTTTTCCCTACCACAAAAACTACTCCGAACACTATTTTGGTAAACATGAGAAGCTAATCTTTTCATGATACCTTTCTGAACACTCTTTAAGTACCACAAAGCTTCAACTTTTTGAAGTAATTGAAATTTCTCAAAAAGCAATGTCTTTTGTTGAATTTTCAAAAGTAGTTATAGAGGAAGGAAAAAAATGGTGCTCAAACAAGAATTATATAAAGACATAAAGAAAAGGATGAAGCATCAAAGATGTTTTTAAAAAGGTGGAAATGTACTTTCAGAAACAAAGTAGAAGTCTGTTTCACCAGAGAGCATGAGACTGGGAGTTTGAAAGCCTGGATTTGAGCTCCATCTGTGTCTTTACCCTGCAGAATTATCTATGGAAAAGTCATTTAACCTCTCCAGCATTTAATTTCCTTATATGCAAAATGAGTGGAGTATAATTGTTCTTTTAGTTCCCTTCTAACTTTAAAATTCTATGCACGGAAGGGCTAAAAGAGAAGATTTTTCTTCTTAGCAAATGTGCAGAGAAAGTATCTTGAGAAGATTAGGAAGCCATGTTTACCCCCAAACTCATATCAGTACTTTTTAGTTCAGTAATATTTCATTTTTCCAAAATACATGTAAAAATAATTTTTAATGATCATTTTCTAACATTTTGAGTTCTGAATTCTCTCCCTCCCTCCCCTCTCCCTTCTCCATCTGGTAAAGAATTTGACATAGGTTATACATGTGATATTATATGAAACATTTCTATATTGTTGAAGAAGACATCTAAAAAACATGAAGAAAATAAAATGAAAAACATGGCATGCTTTTATTTGTATTCAGACACTCTCAATTCTTTCTCTAGATATGGAGAACATTTTTCTTCATGATCCTTTTAGAGTTGTCTTGGATCAGTGTATTCCTCATAATAAGTAGTATTTTTTTTTCTGTTAGCAAAAATGCAAAAGAATAAAAATAATGTAGTCAAAATCATAAGGGAAACAACAAATTGGGAAAAAATCTGTATAACAAAAAACTCTGACAGGGGTCTAATTACTCAAATATACAAGGAGTTAAATCAATTGTATAAAAAATCAAGCCATTCCCCAATTGAAAAATGGGCAAGAGACATGAATAGGCAATTCTCAGGTAAAGAAATCAAAAGTGTCAATAAGCACATGAGAAAGTGTTCTAAATCTCTAATAATTAGAGAAATGCAAATCAAAACAACTCTGAGGTATCACCTCACACCTAGAAGATTGGCTAAAATGAAAGAAGGGGAGAGTAATGAATGCTGGAGGGGATGTGGCAAAATTGGGACATTAATGCATTGCTGGTGGAGTTGTGAACTGATGCAACCATTCTGGCTGGCAATTTGGAACTATGCTCAAAGGACTATAAAAGAATGCCTGCCCTTTGATCCAGCCATACCATTGTTGGGTTTGTACCCCAA
>NW_025357156.1:0-3328 GCF_016433145.1 Gracilinanus agilis
ATTCTTTCAATTTCTATTTTACCCTCTTGTTCAAAAATATTAGAGCAGTTTTCTTTGAAAATTTCTTGTAATATTATATCTAGGCTTTTTAAAGTCATGACTTTGAGGTTATCCAATAATTTTTATATTATTTCTCCTGGATCTATTTTCCAGATCAGTAGTTTTTCAATGAGACATTTCATATTATCTTCAATTTTTTCATTCTTTTGATTTTGTTTTATTATTTCTTGATATCTCATGAAGTCATTACCTTCTATTGCCCAATTCTAATTTTTAATGAATGATTTCTTCCATGATCTTTTGAAACTTGTTTTCCATTTGGTCAACTGTGCTTTCTAAAGAATTCTTTCCTTCATTCAATTTTTGTGCTTCTTTTTCCATTTGGTCAATTTTTCTGTGGTCTCTTAAACTTCAATTTTTCATTAGTGCTACTCTCAGCTCTATTTCTGGTTTTCTTCAAGGTTCAGTTCTTACATGGTGGTATGATGACCTTTGGCCTGGGAGCTCTGAAAGCCACCTCCCACTGTTGATTCAATCTCCTCCAAAGATAGCTGATGACTTTTGGGGCTCAGAGAATTGTAAGCTATATTTCCCTGGGGTTAGGGGCTTCACTGTAGGCCTGAACAGACCATTTGCTATGGACTTGGGGCCTCACTAAAGACTTGTGCCAGGGCTTAGATCTTCAAAGGGTGGGTGTGGGGTGCCCTGCTGTTGTCTTAGACAGGGTCCTGGGATCTCAAAATTGCCTTGTGCTCAGGTTTGTAATTTGGTGCTATAGATTGGGGGTTGAGGGTGGCTTATACTCCTCTGTGTTCATTTTTGCTTCCTGTTCCCCTCTCACCCCAGTGAAATAGATCCTCTCTGTCTCCCTTTCAAGTTGTTTTCTGCAGGAGAGTTACTTTACTCCATCCCCTTGTTGGTTCTATGACTCCAGTATTCATTTTAGGTGCTATTTTAAAGTTGGTTTGGAAGGATTCGCAGAGCAGTTCTAACTTTCTGTGCTGCTACTCTGCCATCTTGGCTCTGTAACCCAGTAATCTCTTCTAATTCTAAATCTATGTTCCTCTATTAGAATTTAGGTCAAATAGATTATTATATGCAAGCTATTTAATGTGATTATTTTGACTAAGACATTACCCTTCTCTGGGAGTTCTATGCCAATGGAATCACAGGTTCAGTCCTTATCCCTACTTTGAATTATGCCCAAAGAAAAGCTAAACAAAGATTAGGGCAACAGAGAGGTGAAAAATAAAACATGACATTCTTGCAGAGAATTTTTATTTTGCTAAATAATACTGAGACTTCAGGGTTCAGATGGCTGCTGAGCAGAAGCAGGGTACTGAACTCTCCTAATCTACCTATACATGATTCCTCAAAAGGATGCAAAAACCAAATCCAGATGAATGAAGGGGCCCCACAATAGGGTGCAGCATTGCAGGAATGTGGCATCTGGGCATTTCCATGCTATAAGGAGGTGAAATAGCTTTCACTAAAATGTGAGCTCCCCCCACACCACCTATAGTGCAAAAGCCAGTGCACAAGAGTTAGAGCAAGCTTGGGGAATTCACTAAGTTTATGGCAGCTACCTAGCACCACCAGGGCCCATTCCTGAGAGCAACAAGACTTAAGACCCCAAGAGGCTAAAGGGTGTGGACTTTGATTGTGGACCTTGGGCGTGAACCTTGGGTGTGGACCTAGGGCAGAGGGGTGCTGGACTGTGGAAGCAGCACCCTGAGATTCATAAAGGAGCCTCTGGTAAAGGATCAAGAAAGAGGACCACCAGGAGGCTCGACTCTGAGAACAGTTAGACTTGAGACCCCAAGAGCCTAAAGAGCATAGACCTTGGGGATGAGGATAAAGCTGAGAGGGGCAGCACTGCTCTGTAACTCAGGCAAAAACTGCTCCACAGCTCTATAGAAAGAGATCCTTCCTGACTCACCCAGACTTCTGACTGAGAAAGAAAAACAGCATAATAATAATGGCAAGCAATGCCCAAGAACTACCCAAGAGAAAGCACAAGAAGAAATCATTAACACTTGATAACTTCTACACAGACAAAATCCAGACAACAGAGCAGACAGCAGAGTAATACAAACAAGTAATCATATCCAAACCTTCCCCCCAAAATGAAAATTATATGGCAACATATATAGCAATCTAGGTGATATGGATGAGTATTAACAGAAATGCAAATTGTCTAGATTAACAGTAGAAGAAATAGAATACCTAAATAATCCCATATCAGAAAAAGAAATTGAACAAGCCATCAAAGAACTCCTTAAGAAAAAATCGCCAGGGCCTGATGGATTCACAAGTGAATTCTATCAAACCTTCAAAGAGCAACTAATTCCAATACTATGCATACTATTTGACACAATAAGCAAAGAAGGAGTTCTACCAAACTTCCTTTATGACACAAATATGGTACTGATCTCAAATCCAGGTAGACCAAAAACAGAGAAAGAAAACTACAGACCAATCTCCTTAATGAACATAGATGCAAAAATCTTAAATAGTATACTAGCAAAAAGTCTCCAGCAAGTGTTCACAAGGGTTATTCATTATGATCAGGTGGGATTTATACCAGGAATGTAAGGATGGTTTAACATTAGGAAAACCATTCACATAATTGACCATATCAACAAGCAAACCAACAAAAATCACATGATTATCTCAATAGATGCTGAAAAAGCCTTTGAAAAAATACAACACCCATTCCTACTGAAAACACTAGAAAGTATAGGAATAGAATGGCTTTTCCTAAAAATAATAAATGGTATATATCTAAAACCATCAAAATCATCTGCAATGGGGATAAATTAGTAGCATTCCCAATAAGATCAGGAGTGAAACAAGGATGTCCATTATCACCTCTATTACTTAACATTGTACTAGAAACACTAGCAGTAGCAATTAGAGAAGAAAAAGAAATTGAAGGTATTAAAATAGGCAGTGATGAGACCAAGCTATCACTCTTTGCAAATGATATGATGGTCTACTTAAAAATCCTAGAGTATCAACTGAAAAGTTAGTTGAAATGATAAACAACTTTAGCAAAGTAGCAGGATACAAAATAAATTCACATAAATCATCAGCATTCCTATATATTTCCAACACAGCACAGCAGCAAGAGTTAGAGAGAGAAATTCCATTTAAAAGCATCCTAGACAATATAAAATACTTAGGAATCTATCTGCCAAAACAAACACAGGAATTATACAAACACAACTACGAAACCCTTTTCACACAATTAAAACTAAATGTAACACAATTGGAAAAACAGTGATTGCTCATGGGTAGGACAAGCTAACATAATAAAAATGACCAT
>NW_025357157.1:0-1769 GCF_016433145.1 Gracilinanus agilis
CCCTTAATCCCTCCCTCCTTTCCTTCCTTCCTTCCTTCCTCTCTTCCTACCTTCTTTCCTCCCTCCCTCCCTTCCTTCATCCCTCGTCCCTCCCTTCCTCACTCCCTTCCTCCCTTCTTTCCTTCCTTCCTTCCCATGTCTCAGAAAACTGTTTTTCTATAAAACGGGGATCGTGGAATAACAAACTTAGCCCTGGAAGGGCCTCAAAGGTCATGTAGTCTAACTTTATCTTTTTAGAGGAAACTGAGGTTCTAATCAATCAATCTAAAAAGAGACCAACAGCATTTACTGAGCTCCTACTTCAGGGCTAGATTCTCTGCTAGGTGCCAGAAAAAAGTAAAAATGCCCACATGCATATACCTAGATGTGTGTTCACAACACACATGCGCACACATGCACATATACACATAACATGTGTCTACAGTATACACATAGGTGTGCATACCCTTATGCATGTGCATATATACAATAACACACATATACACACTTAAGTGCCTAATGAGTGTGCATATACACATGTTTATGTTTAAATTTACATATATATGCATGCCTATGTATGTACATATACGCATTAAGCATAGATGTGTGCACCCACAATGTAGATACAAGTTTGGTGCCTGGATTGGGGTGAGGGAGGCACTAACAGATCAGGGTCAGGAAAAGCATCCTGTAGAAGGTGGTGCTTCTGCTGTGCCTCGAAAGAGCCCACAAGTCTCAGAGACAGAGTGAGTGGTTTGTCCTGGATCCTATCAGTAAGGGTAGAATTGCACCCATTTTACAGATGGGTAAATGAAGCAGAAAGAAGTGGCTCGCCAAGATCACCAGGCTAATGAGCGGACGAGTTGGAATGTGAGCGCAAGTTCTTTGGCTCCAAATCGAGCACTCTCTGCCTCAGATCAGTGTTGTTCCGTCATGTCGGTCATGTTTGGCACTTCGTGGTCTTATCTCAGGCTTTCTTGGAAAAAGATATTGGAGTGGTTTGCCATGTTCTTCACCAGCTCCTGTGCTGTATGAGGAAACTGAGGCAGAATGGAGTGACTTAGTCAGGGCTACACAGCCAGGGAGTGAGATTTAAACTCATGAAGACGAGTTTTCCTAATTCCAGGTTCGGCTCTCTCGAGCCACGTAAGTGTGCGTAGACACTTTCTGACTGTGTAAAGTGGCCTGATTAACACAGAAGAAAAAACAAATCCTCTTTGGCAAGACTTAACGCCAAGCCCAACAGACCCCTTGAGGAAAGCATCCCTGCTTGAGGAGAGGTCAGGACAAAGCCAGCATCCTTCCCCAAAAAGCAAATCCAAGTAGCTGTCACAATGGTGGTGAATCAACAGTATCACGGGTCTACACAGAGAATTTGTGTTATTTATTCTGTTCTATCACAGTCTACTCGCATCTGAATTTCCTTGGAAACCCTGCTAAAATGGATGAGGAAAAGCAGGATAATATATTTGAGCTGGAAAAAAAATGATCAGCTATGACATGGCTTGGAAGGTATTGCCTCACTGAATCCTCGTGTTGACCTCTTAATGGCCCCATTTTGCAGAAAAGGAAACTGAGGCTCAGAGGGTCAGTGACTTGCCCAAGATATCACACACCAGTTACATGTAAAAGGTCGCTTTTGTCCTTAGGTCTCTGCTGACACTAAGTCTGATGACCTCTTTTCACTATGCCAAATATAGCCTTTCTGTAAGCGTAAGGTGTGCTGAACCAGTGCCCTACCATCTGACCTTTCCTGTATGATATATATATATATATATACATTTACATTT
>NW_025357158.1:0-1391 GCF_016433145.1 Gracilinanus agilis
AAATTCATCCTTAAAAAAACTCTTATGAGGCTGGTGCTACTGTTATTGCTGATTTACAATTGAGGAAACTGAGACTTAAGGGGCTTTGGGTTGTGCAGCTAGTATATATCTATGGTTGGATTGAATGAGGGTCTTCCTGATCCCATGTCCAATACATTACCCATTTGGTGGTTGGAGGAAGGTATGAGATGTAGTTGTCGTCACATAAAATAGGAATTAACTATTTATTATTTATTGCTTGGCCTTAAATCCATAAGTTAGGCGAGTAGAAGAAGCCCGAGTTCTCCAAAGCTGGAAGTGGTTGCCTTAGGAGACAGTGGTTTACCCTGTCCCTAGAGGGTCTTTTAAACAAAGGCCGAATAACTGCTCATTGCATATGTTGTAGAAGGCATTTTGTCCCAAATAGGTTGGACTAGATGACCTTCAAATCGTCTCCTGCTTCTGAGAGTCTGTGATTCCAGGGTACAAGCAGTGCAAAGTGGTATCTAAGTATTTGGGCGAAGAGAGAAAAACCTTCCAACAACCAGCCAAATGGTCTGGCTATGTAATAGATGTTTGGAAACAACTGGACAACAATCCAGTCGTCTGATGGTTTTATTTTCGGTTTTAGTGGCAGGTAAATATGGTCCTTGCACTAATTATCTAGTAGAGATGTCCTAGCAAACTTGTGACCATCACGGCACTCTCCATATTCAATCACATTAGTTTCCTTGCCCTTCTGAATTAAACCTGTGTATGGGGTAATAAAGGTAGACTAGATTATGTGTGCGAGGGCATTCTTAGGGATTGGTTTTTCCCCCCTTGTTCTATGAAATTACATCTCATTCCACTAGGGAGCAGCAGACTTCATTCATTAATTTAAAAAATATATTTATTTCCTTAAGCACTCACAAAGAATAGTGCCAAATACTCAAACCCTTCATCATTGTATTCAATCCGATGTGTGAGGTCAGAAACAACTGCTGGATTGGGTTAGAAGCAAAGTTGTAATAGGAGAACAGAAGCTGAGGCTGGAGAATTAGATGGAATGTCAAGGGTACCGTGAGACAGTCTTCTGCATTAGAATGGAGCAAGAAATTAACTCTTGGACACAGGGCTAGATACTAGGCCAAGAGGTCATATGTAGAGTGAACTCTGGTGTTATCAACCCGGAAGAACACAGAACCACTAAAGTAGTTAAAAAGAACAAGTCTTATTTATTCAGCATGAGGGACACAGGGTCCTTGTGGCCGCCACAGAGAGCCGTGTGCACACACAAACCAATACCACCGTACCCTCTGAGACTCTGAGTACAATGTCCCTGGGAAAATGTACCAAGAATGGGAACGGCCATCATGGGAATTTCAAACAAACTGAAGGACTTGGGGGCCAATATATATATATATATATAT
>NW_025357159.1:0-3493 GCF_016433145.1 Gracilinanus agilis
TTTGTCAAAGGCTTTTTCAGCATCTATTGAGATAATCATGTGATTTTGGTTTGTTAGATTGTTGATATGGTCAATTATGTGGAAGGTTTTCCTAATGTTGAACCATCCTTGCATTCCTAGTATAAATCCCACCTGATCATTGTGGATGATGCTCTTGATCACTTGCTGGAGTCTCTTTGCTAATATTCTATTAAAAATTTTTGCAGCTATGTTCATTAGGGAGATTGGTATGTAGTTTTTTTTTCTCTGTTTTTGATCTCCCTGGCTTTGGAATCAGTACCATATTTGTGTCATAAAAGGAATTTGGTAGGACTCCTTCTTTGGTTATTATATCAAATAATTTGTATAGTATTGGAATTAGTTGCTCTTTGAATGTCTGATATAATTTACTTGTGAATGCATCAGGCCCTGGCAATTTTTTCTTAGGGAGTTCTTTGATGGCTTGCTCAATTTCTTTTTCTGATATGGGATTATTTAGTATTCTATTTCTTCTGCTGTTAATCTAAGCAATTTGTATTTTTTTAAATATTCATCCATATCTCCCAGATTGCTATATTTATTACCATATAATTGGGCAAAATAATTTTTAAGGATTGCCTTAATTTCCCTGTCATTAGAGGTGAGGTCTCCCTTTTTCATCTTTGATACTGTCAATTTCATTTTCTTCTTTCCTTTTTTATTAGATTGACTAGTACTTTGTCTATTTTATTTGTTTTTTCACAATACCAGCTTCTACTCTTATTTATTAATTCAATAGTTCTTTTACTTTTGATTTTATTAATTTCTCCCTTGATTTTTAGTATTTCAAATTTAGTTTTCATCTGGGGATTTTTAATTTGCTCCCTTTCTAATTTTTTAAGTTGCATGCCCAAATCATTAATCTCTGCCCTCCTTAATTTGTTAATATATGCACTCAAGGATATAAATTTCCCCCTGAGTACTGCCTTGGCTGCATCTGACAGAGTTTGGTAGGATGTCTCATCATTGTCATTCTCTTCAATGAAATTGTTGATTGTTTTCTATGATTTCTTCTTTGACTAGCTGGTTTTGGAGAATCATTATTTAATTTCCAATTAGTTTTTGATTTTCCTGTCCTGGTGCCCTTGCTAATTATTATTTTTATTACATTATGAGAAGGTTATATTTATTATTTCTGTTCTTTTGCATTTGTTTGCTATGCCCTATTACATGGTCAATCTTTGTGAATGTACAATGTGCAGGTGAAAAGAATGTGTATTCCTTTTTGTTCCTATTTATTTTTCTCCACATACCTATTAAATCTAAATTTTCTAGGACTTTATTCATCTCTCTTACCTCTTTCTTATTTATTTTTTGGTTTGACTTATCTATATCTGGAAGAGGGATATTTAGATCTCCTACTAGTATGGTTTTACTATCTATTTCCTTCTTGAGATCTGCCAGTTTCTCCTTTATAAATCTGGTTGCTATGCCATTTGGTGCATACATATTGAGCACTGTTATTTCTTCATTGTCTATACTGCCTTTAATCAGGATGTAATGACCTTCCCTGTCTTTTTAAATCATATCTATTTTTACTTTGGCTTTGTCAGAAATCATATTAGCCACTCCTGCCTTCTTTTTTTTCATTTGATGCCCAAAAGATTTTGCTCAAGCCCTTTACCTGAAACCTGTGTATGTCCACCGGCCTCATATGTGTTTCTTGTAGACAACATATGGTAGGATTTTTGATTCTAATCCACTCTGCTATTTGCTTCCTTTTTATGAGAGAGTTCATTCCATTCACATTCAGAGTTATAATTATCAGTTGTGTATTTGACGACATTTTGGTATCCTTTCTGAGTTCTACCCCTTCTTCTTACACTATTTCCTTTTGAACCAGTGGTTTGCTTCATGCCAGTAACCCTTGTCCCCTCCCTTGATTTGCTACCCTTTCTCCAGTCTCCCTTATTATTCCCCTCTATTTATTTTTAAGGCCTAATTAATTCCCTCCCCCTTCTTCTCCCCTCTCTTTTATGACCTCCCCACTCCCCTGCTCCCCTTGGTTTTTCCCTTCTGACTTTCTCAGTAGGGTTGGATAGAGTTTTATATCCCAATGGATAAAGCTATTCTTCCCTCTCAGGGTTAGTTACCCTGAGAGTAAGGTTTAAATATTACCTCTTAATGCTCTCTTCCTCTCCTTCTTATAATAGTATTTGTCCCC
This sequence comes from Gracilinanus agilis, assembly GCF_016433145.1. Taxonomy (NCBI): domain Eukaryota; kingdom Metazoa; phylum Chordata; class Mammalia; order Didelphimorphia; family Didelphidae; genus Gracilinanus; species Gracilinanus agilis. The sequence goes on from NW_025357159.1 coordinate 2,183, forward strand.
TCTCCTTCCCATACCCTCTTTGTGTGTAATAGAATATCCTATTTTTGTTATTCATTCAAGTTTCTCTTGGTGTACTCTACTATTCACCTCCCTCTTTCCATCCCCCATATCATCTTAGACCATTTAGTATTCCAAACTTGCCCTATGAATAATTCTTCTAATTACTATAATAGTGAATACTATAATAGTGAATAGAGTTCCTTACAGAGAATTATACATAATATTTCTCCACATAGGAATACCAATAATTAGATCATATTGAAGCCCTTAAAGAGGCAAATTTAAAAAATACAAATTTTCTTTCTTTCCCCTCTGTTTCTTATTTATTTTTCATGTTTCTCTTGATTTTTGTGGTTGGATATCAAACTTTCCATTTAGTCCTGGTCTTTTCTGTGCAAATACTTGGAAATCTTGTATCTTGTTGAATGCCCAAACTTTCCCTTGGAAGCATATGGTTAGTTTTGATGTGTAGGTGATCCTTGGTTGTAGACCCATTTCTCTTGCCTTTCTGAATATCATATTCCAAGCCTTGTGGTCTTTTAGTGTGGAGGCTGCCAGATCCTGTGTGATCCTGATTGGTGCTCCTTGATATCTGAATTGTCTCTTTCTGGCTTCTTGTAAAATTTTTTTCTTTTACTTGGAAGCTCTTGAATTGGGCTATTATATTCCTGGGGGTTGTCTTTTCAGGGTCTAGTATAGAGGGTGATCTATGGATCCTTTCAATGTCTATATTCCCCTCTTGTTGTAGAACTTCAGGGCAATTTTGCTGAATAATTTCTTTTAGTATGGAGTCCAAATTTCTATTAATTTCTGCTTTTTCAGGAAGACCAATGATTCTTGGATTGTCTCTTTTAGACCTGTTTTTTGGTCTGTCACTCTCTCATTGAGATATTTCAGGTTTCCTTCTATGTTATCAGTCTTTTGACTTTATTTTATTTGTTCTTGCCGTCTTGAGTGATCATTAGCTTCTAATTGCTCAATTCTAGCCTTTAGGGACTGGTTTTTGGCTATAATCTTTTGGTTTTCCTTTTCAATCTGGTCATTTCTGGTGTTCAATTTGCTTATCAGTTCATTTGATTTCTGAGCCTCACTTTCCAGTTGCAAAATTCTGCCTTTTAAACTGTTATTTTCTTGCCAGATTTTTGTTTCCAATTTGCTTACCATTTCATTTTATCTTGGGGCATCTTTCTCCATTTGGGAGTTTCTGTCTTCTAACCTGTTTATTTCCTTTTGAGCTATTTCCCACTTCTCTTGCCAAATCTCTTCCATCTTTCTCATCTTCTCAGATTTAAACTCTTCAATAGCTTGTGG
>NW_025357160.1:0-4317 GCF_016433145.1 Gracilinanus agilis
CTCTCTCTCTCTCTCTCTCTCTCTCTCCTTCCCCCTTTCTCCTTCTTTCCCTCTCTTCTCTCTGTCTGATCTCTCCCCTCTCTCTTTCTCCTCCCCTTCTCTCCCTCCTTCTCCTGTGTTATGGATTTTTTTAGCCTTCACCTAACCACTACATGTAAACTACTGGAGTGGTGGGAGTATTTGAGATTTGTAGCCCAATATATATTTTGTGCTTCAGTTGTTTTTCAGGCGTTCTTGACCCCATTTGGGGTTTTCTTGCCAAAGATACTGGAGTGGTCTACCATTTCCTTCTCTAGCTCATTTTATAGAATTTAGATTTATAGAAGAGGAAACTGAGGCAAACAGGGTTAAGTGACTTGCCCAAAATCACACAGCCAGTAAGAGTCTGAGGCTGGATTTGAACTCAGGAAGATGAGTCTTCCTGATTCCAGCCTCAGTGCTCTATTTATGGCACCACCTAGGCACATATACTCTAAACATATAATAAATGGGTTTTGTTTAATTTTTTTTCATTCACTTGAAGCTTCCACTCCACGACTTACTTGCTGTGTGACCTCAAACAAATCTCTCCCCTGGCTTCTAGTTTCTCCTTCTGTAAAACTGAGATACCATTATTTCAGATGGGTGTCCCAAAGCTCTTAGACAAATATAAAAATAATTTCCCACAACAAGGTAGTACCTCTTTGCCATCAGAAAGCCAGATGCTCTGTAAGAGGGAAGCATCTTTCATCTTTATTCATTCATTCATTCATTTATTTATTTATGGGGTTTTTATTTATTTATTTATCTATCTATCTATCTATCTATCTATTTATTTATTTGTTTGTTTGTTTGTTTGGTTGGTTGGTTTTTTTTTACATTTTTACACCCTTAACTTCTGTGTATTGGCTCCTAGGTGGAAGAGTGGTAAAGGTGGGCAATGGGGGTCAAGTGACTTGCCCAGGGTCACACAGCTAGGAAGTGTCTGAAGCTGGATTTGAACCTAGGACCTCCCTTCTCTAGGCCTGACTCTCAATCCACTGAGCTATCCAGCTGCCCTGAGCATCTTTTATTTTTATTTGCTGGGATATTGCTGCATTGCTGTGATCATTCAATATCATATAGTATAGTTCTCTGTGAACAATAGAAACAACAGAAATTTCAAGATATCTCTCCAGGAGAGACAAATGTCATCACATCTGGAATGATATATTTAGGAAACAGTACCTACATCCTTTATCCCCTTCATTCCTAAGCAGGAATAGATGTTATTTGCATCTTCCAGATGACTGTTATAAAACTAGGAAGGACCATAAAAGTCATCTAGTCTAACCCTTTCCTTTTTCAGATGAATGAATTAAGAGGTAAAAGGACTTGTCCAAAGTCATACAGGAGTAAGAGACAGAAAGAAGATTCAAATTCAGGGTCTTTGACTCCAGATCCATCTTTCTTCCCACTGGGTCATGCTAACTAGTTTATTAGGATCACCCCAGTTTCTCTGCCTCTCACTCCCACTCTGGGACCCCTGGATCATTCTGATAACTTTTCTCTAGACTTTATCTTTCTGGAATTCTTTAATAATAGCTAGCATTTATATAATGTTTTAAGATTTTCAAAGCATTTTACATATACATTCTCATTTGAACCTCATACAACAAAGCTATGAGGGTAGGTGCTGTTATTATCCTCATTTTGTTCAGTTCCATCGTTTTTCAGTTGGGTCTGATTCTTCATGACTCCATTTTGGATTTTCTTGGCAAAATCTGCCATTTCCTTCTTCAGATCATTTTACAGATGAGAAAATGGAGGCAAACAGGATTAAGTGACTCACCCAAGGTCATACAGCTAGTAGGTATCTGAGGCCAGATTTGAACTCAGGTCTTCTTGATGCCAGGCCCAACACTCGATCCACTGCACCACCTATCTCTTTTTATAGTTAATGAAATGGGAGCTCAGAGAGGTTATACACCAAAGCACATTTGCCAAGGTGATCTTCCTAGGTTCCAGTTCTAATGTTTCTAAGAAACAGAGTCATGTCAAAAGAATCAGAGGATCCTAGATTAAAAGGTGGAAGTGGCTTGCAAAAGAATCAAGGGCTAGCATTTACCTTCTAGTAAGTACCTTATTCAGGATTCAATTTGGATCTTCCTGACTACAAGTTGAGCATTCTATTACCATGGAACTGCCTTATTTTAAAAGTTCCTTGAAGTATGAGACTATTTCATTCTGTCTTTGCATCCTCAGAATCCAACATAGAACCTTGTTTAGGAAATACTGATTGGATCAAGTTCCTTGCATTACAACTGCCATAGGACCCCTGCCTCTCCAGATGCAGATGGCCATGGATTCACACCATGGAAGGAGACTGGCTTTTGTCTCCCTTCCAGCCCTTCTCCCAATAATACTCAACATCCCTCTGTTCCCTTTGGACAGTGTCCTAGTGAGTCCATGCCTTCATGGAGCACCCAGTGATACTGTGTGAATTTTGGCTAGCTCAGAGTCCACCCTTCTACAAGCCAACTTGGGAGGATTTTTCTTCTGACTGCACTTATGCCCACACTGACACTCATCTGTCACTTTTCCATCCACTCCCATAATCTCCCCAGATCTTTCTGCAGTTTTTCCCCATAGACTTGGCATTTCTCTCCATAGAGAAGCTTATCAGCTCTAAGGGTTTAAAGTCTCATCTTCTTCTATCCCATTCATTAAAATCCTAAATGAGTCCAATCCCAGCATCAATTCCCAAGGAGATGATATCACTGTTTCAGTGATTTCATCCAGATATGGTTCATTTGCCCCAACATTGTTTTTTCTCTCTAAGCCAGTTTTCGAATCAAGTGAAAGCTCTTCTTCCTTTCCTCCACTCCCACCTTGAACCAACATGAATTATCCCAGGGATACCATCATAGGACCAGAGATCTCGAGTTTTGAAGGATCTCAGAAGCCATTTAGAGGGATCCCTCCTTTTACAAATGAGGAAACAGGAACTCGAGAAGATTCTATGATTTGCTTGAAATAAGATACGTAGTAAGCTTAGGAGGTGGAATTTAAATCCAGGTTATCTAACTCAAGTTAGTTAGTCTGGGGCAATTAGGTGGCTCAGTGTATTGAGAGCCAAGCCTAGAGGCAAGAGGTCCTAGGTTCAAATTTGTCCTCAGACACTTCCTAGTTATGTGGCCCTGGGCAAGTCACTTACCCTCCATACCACTCTTCTGCCCTGGAACCAATACAAAGTATTGATTATAAGATGGAAGACAGGGTTTTGCACCTGTAAATTAAGTCAATTGAGTCAGTCATAACTCAGAATTTTTGTACTTGGGCTAAGCAGAATGAACTATGTCCTTAGGTTGGGAACAGGGTAGCAGGCAGCACCTCATGGTAGAGAGAAAAAGATCATGAGACATCAGCATAAGGGCAACAGAGACAGGAGAGTAGGACTGGACAGAAGAGGAGGTCCCCATGGAAGGCTGAAGTAACCTTGAGGCTGCTTAATCTAACCCATTTTACAGTTAAAGAAACCAGGTCCCAACAATCACTTACTCAAGGTCACATAGTTAACTAGGGTCAAAGGAAGATTTGAACCTGGTTCTTCCTGATTTCAAGTCACCTAAAGAGGCATTTTCAATCAGGCCAAAAATTGAAATCAAAGTCAGTGGAGATAGATCATCACTGAGCAGAATGTATTTTTTTTTAATGGTTAGGTCTTTTTTGGGCCAGACATTATGTTTCATCATGATGAGGAATTCCCTGGTATGGAAATTCCCTTCACTGATGCATATCAACAACTCATCTGTCCTAGATAATTCCTTTGGCAGTACAAAAAGGTTAAGTGACCCATCCATTATCCTATAGCCAGTATGTATCAGAAGCAAGAGCTGTGGAATGATCAGATTATAGTGGGCCTTCAGAGGCAAACAGAGAAACAGAAAGGAAGGGGGACAGAGAATGAACGTGACAGACATAGAGAAAAAAGACACAGTCAGAATGAGACTGTCAGAGATGGCAACAGAGAGATGAGAGACAGAGAGAGAAAGATCAGGGAAGAGAGAAAGGCAGAGAGGAGAGAAAGGTAGAGAGATTAGAGATAAGGAGAGGGCAAGAGAGAGAACAAAGACATGGGCAGAGATTAGGGAGAAAACAAAGGAGAGATAGAGAGACAGGGGAAGTCAGGAGAAAGAGAGAGAGGAAGAGAGAGAAATGAGGGAGGGAGAGAGAAAAAGACAAATCAGAGATGGAGTAAATGAGGAAGGGGGAGAAAGACAAAGAGACAGAGTCAGAGACAGGGAAAGAGATGTAGGGAGAGAGAGAGAGAGAGAGAGAGAGAGAGAGAGAGAGAGA
>NW_025357161.1:0-3552 GCF_016433145.1 Gracilinanus agilis
AAAAAAAGGTAAGTGACATTTCTATTAAGAAAGATGGAAAACAAGGTATTCTGTTTTCCAGACTTTGATTTTCAAAAAGTTAGTAGAAAAGAAAGTTTTTTCTGTTGTAAATTTAACTTAATTTATTGTATGTGATCATGATACTTCAAAGACTACCAAGATCTATAAGAAAACTAATAGCATCTTTCTCCAAACTCAGAAGCTACTCTTCATCTAGACTTGCAAGTTGGCCTCAGGATATCAATGCCATTAAATAACGTTCAAACATTACTCTTTTGTTTTTTACTTGTATTTATCATTCGAGTCACTACAGCATGAATTTTATAGATTTCTCCTTTTGCTATGGCTCTTCAGTAGGTCTGAGCAAACAGATTGAAAGCAAAGAAGTCAGTTGCATATAGATTTTTGTGATTTATTATGTTTTTCAGAATGTTTTGGTTTACCTCACCTTTCCCCCTTCAAACTCTGTATCCTGGATAAAATTAGTTTTGTTATGAATTTTTATAAAGTTATTTTGGAAGTTGCCGACTCCTGCTTTACGGCCTCGTGAACCATACTATCCATGGAGTTTTCTTGGCCAAGATACTGGAGTAGTTTTACATTTCTTCAGTGAATTAAGGCAATCAGAATTAAATGATTTGCCCTGGATTACACAGCCAGTAAGTAGTGGAGATTGGTTTTGAACTTAGGACTTCCTGACACCTGGCCCATCCCTCTATCCACTAAACCACCTAGCTGTCACTGGATGCAAATTCCATTTCTGACACTTTTTATCTGTGTAACTATAAATAAGTCAGTAACACAGAACTCCCTGTGACATATCTACTAAGCCAAAAATAGGTTATGATCTGTGTTGGAGGAGGGAATTTCCACCTATGGGATTCCTCACACTGACAAAATCAATGTTAAGATAATCATCAAAGTTCAAAAGAACACCTACTCTCCTTTAAGGATAAAAGTCATAGGATTACACGTTTATGGATTTGAAATTTCACATGACCTAAGAGAGGTCATGTAGTCCAGCCCCTCATTTTACAAATATGGCAATAAATCCCAGATTGATTAAGAGACCTTGAAAAGAAGGTTTGAGTGTATAGCACAGTGCCTGGCAAATGTTAGGGAATCAATAAATGATTATTGAATGATGGTCACACAAATATCAATTTATCTCCTCTTCAAATTCAGTGACCTGAGGTTTATTTAACAAGTATTAATTAAGCATTTACTATGTGCCAGGCACAATTTTAAATACTTGGGATAGAAATATGAGCAGAAAGGCAATCCCCTTTGTCAAGGAGATTATTTTGTAATGGGAAACCTTCAGAAGGAAAATGAATGGTGTGGCATGTGGTGGAAAGGGAAGGTATCTGAGAAGGGGCATGGTAAAGAAATGAGTTGAGTAGATACTGGAGAAGAAAGAAGACCTGGGCTTTGAAATGGAGGTTCTGGGAGGAACTCGTCAACCGGTCAATGAGAGGAAGGGTAGCAGGGGTGACTCTGTTAAGAATGTTGATACTGTGTAAATAGAATAGAGTGCTAGGTTTGGGGTCATGAAAACTTGGGTTCACACTTCACCTCAGGTCATTTATTAGTTGTGTGGCCTTGGGCAAGTCACTTAGTTTCTAATATCCTCAATTTTCTCTTCTGTAAATAAAGGGATAAAGATATCACCTATCTTAAAGGGTCGTTGTATCATATTTGTTAATATATCTAAAGTTCAAAGTAAATATTAAAGCCTTATATAAATCCTAGCTTAGTTAGGGAATTTTTGGCCTTATCTTTAAGTAGTGCCACTCATCTCATCCAAGGACAAATGATATATTTTTTAAATGGCCATAAGTTTTGAAAAATAACAACCTAATTTAGCTAAACATTAAATCTCACATAAACGGAAGCTTTAAGATTTGCAAAATGATTTGCTCACAATAACCTTGGGAATTAGGCAGTATCAGTATTATTTTCTCATTTAAGAGATGATGAAATTGAAGTAATGAAAAGTTAAGAGACTTTTGCCTATGGTGGAATAGCTTAAGTAACTGAGGCTAAATTCAAAACTAGCTTTTTGGACCCCAAGAATAGTATTCTTTCCACTACATAACACCATCTCCTATATTATCCTGGTTTGCTAATTCCCATTTAGCTTTTCTTTTTGGAAGAACAGTTAGATGTTTATGGAATCACATAACAATGCATACACAAGCCAGGAGTCTTGAGTACTTGAGAAGGAATTCCTTCTACATAATGGGTTGTTCAGCTTCTACTTGAAAGCCTCTAAGGAATGAGAAACTATTACCTCTTGAGGAAAGCCATTCCAATTCTATTATTGTTCAGTTATTTTAATTGTGTCTGACACTTAATAAACGAATTTTTTGGGCTTTCCTAGGCAAAGTCATTTCCTTCTCTCATTCGTTTTATGGATGAAGAAGGAGGCAAACTGGGTTAATTGACTTGCCTGAGGTCACACAACCAATAAGTGTCTGAGGTCAGATTTGAACTCATGAAGATGTGTCTTCCTGATTCCAAGCCCAGCCTTCCATCCACTGTGCTGTTTAGCATTGCATTCTGGATAGTTCTTCTCTAATTGTTGGGAAGTTTTCTTGACACAAAGCCCACATTTACTCCATTTGCAACTCTACTCAGCTCTCCTAGTTTGGCACACAGGGGCCAAGTAGAACAAGCCCTCTCATTCCTCCACCTGACAGCTTTTCAAATACACACAGAAATCTTATAACTGTTGCTTTACAACATAAGAAATGTGTTGTATTTGTTGTCTCTCTCATGTGTATTTGTTACATCAGTAACACCATTCCCATGATTACCGTTTACACATTTGAAGTTGAACTACTGGCAGTATCATCTACAAATTAAGAAGGACAATAACAATATTGCATATTTCTCAATTAACCTTGAATTTGTGTTTCAAAATTTAAACTATTTGGGGAGTTAAATTAGTCTTTTCATACCATAAGAGTCCTGAATGAGCACTAAAACACTAATTTGAAGAGTAATCTAGTAGCCCATTATTTTAGTTATATTTAGCAAATTAGCACTCTACTTAGTTCTAATTAGTTTTTTTATTTTTTAAAAATTTATTAATATTCATTTTTAACATGGTTACATGATTCATGCTCCTACTTTCCCCTTCATCCCCCGCTATTCACCCACCCATGGCCGATGCACATTTCCACTGGTTTTAACATGTGTCATTGATCAAGACCTATTTCAAAATTGTTGTTAGTTGCATTGGTGTGGTACTTTCGAGTCTACATCCCCAATCATGTCCACTTCAACCCATGTGTTCAAACAGTTGTTTTTCTCCTATGTTTCCTCTCCTGCAGTTCTTCCTCTGAATGTGGGTAGCGTTCTTTACCATAAGTTCCTCAGAACTGTCCTGTGTCATTGCATTGCTGCTGGTACAGAAGTCCATTACATTCTATTTTACCATAGTATATCAGTCTCTGTGTACAATGTTCTTCTGGCTCTGCTCCTTTCGCTCTGCATCAGGTCCTGGAGGTCTTTTCAATTCACATGGAATTCCTCCAGTTTATTATT
>NW_025357162.1:0-9294 GCF_016433145.1 Gracilinanus agilis
TAAGTGTTCTATTCTAGTCAAACACTTGTTAACTTAAAAAAGGACTCTGAGAAGATAATATACTTCATTTTTACCAAAATCTTACCTACAAACCTTACCAACAACATTAAAGAAAAATGGTTAACTAACCAGCTTCCACTTAAAAATCTCCAATGACATGGAATTCATCACCTCCTGAGACAGTCCATGGTATACTAGGACAGCTTCAATTGTTGGGAAGATTATACTTAGGCTGATCTAAAATCTGTTTTTTCCAACTTCCAACTAGTTCAACATTCATTACCAACACATTTTCTTACATGAAAAATTTCTCTTAGTTAATTTGAAAATCAGTAGGGGGAAATAAGTAGTTAATTTGGAAACCAGAAGAAAAGAATTTAAAGAAAATAAACAGCATAATTCATGAATAATATTGGAGGCAGTTGTATTGTTGGTATAATGGATAGAGCAGGAAGTCATGAATATGGATTCTGATATTTACTACCTATGTGACTCTGGGAAGTCAATGAAGTTCTTTCTTACTCAGATTTATTATATGTAAAATGGGGATAAAAATAGTACCTATATCCAACTTGATATAATTGTCTAGAGCCACAACATGTGAATGTGTATATATACTTAAGTCTTCCCTTTAAAATATTAGCCTTTGTGAACTAAAGTTGATTTTTCCTTTGAACTTATACTTCTACCACATGATTCAGTAGTTGGCATATTTTTTTTTATCCTGGGACTCCATTCTAGGAGCATAGGGCCACAACCAGTAGGCAATGGGTCACACAGTTGCTCAGGGGCACCCAGCTGGGAAGTGTCTGAGCCCTGACTTGAACCTAGGACCTTTCGTCTCTAGGCCTGGCTCTCAATCCACTGAGCTAACCCAGCTGCCCCTACTTTAGGTTGCAGTTTCTTTAGCAGATGTAGTTTTTACAGGGTGGGGTTGCTAGCCCCACGCCCAACCCTCCTCCTTTTTCATCTGGGCTAGGTACCGTCCTTGGCCCAGGAGTGGTAAGGGTGGGCAATAGGGGTCAAGTGACTTGCCCAAGGTCACACAGCTGGAAGTGTCCGAGGCCGGACTTGAACCTAGGACCTCCAGTCTCTAGGCCTGGCTCTCAATCCACTGAGCCACCCAGCTGCCCCAATTGGCATATGCCCAGTTGGCATATAGAAGGCATTAAATAAATGCTTGCTACCTGATTTATCAACTGACTTCTTTTAAGGCCATCCAGGATAAATTCAAAGAGACTAATCATTGAGTTGGTTACATGATTACATATTCATTGACCACAATAATTCACAAGGCATGGCTAATAGTCTGTATTCAACATTTGTGTAGAGATACAATAAATTAGCAAAACACAGATGAATAGAATAATAAAGTATTTTAGATATTATAGAGAAATATGAAAAAGTCCATTGTATTAGAACTATCAAACATGCACCTGAAGCTGCATGCTGTAGAATTAGAAATTTGAACTCCAGAACTCTCTTTTCCAGCTTCCCATGTTCCTTTTTATGTTATGTGCTAATGTAGGACAGATATATGTTTTGCGTAGCTCCTCCCTCAGTCTCTTTTCCCCTGATCCTGGCTAGGAAAGCAGCTTTTACTCAGGTTTTTACTTTTGTTCTTTTATTTTTTATAATTCAAGTGATTATTAATAAATCTTATAAAATAAAATACTTAAAATTATTGGATATTAATTTTAGACTTACATTTTTTGGCGAGTCACTACAGAAGATAGAACCTTGAATATTTTTTTTAAGAAAGCCTTTGAGTCAAGGATAGGGAGCAGATGGATTTTGCTCCTGCTAATAAGCTATTTTTTGCCATGCTGGTTTATTTTTTTGTTTGTTTTTTGCCAGCTGCCTCAACCTGAGAATCTTGACCCAAACCGATAAGCCTTTTTGCTGTCCATAAGCTACTGCAGTTTGCACCATCCCTCCCCTAACTCCAACTGTGACCTCCCTGCCATTACTGTTTGCTCATAGATCTGATAGCTGTTTGGAAGCATCTTCTTTATCCTGCTGGAAGGGTGGGGTCCAAATCTTGTTGGGCTACCCCCTACTAGACCCACGTGGTTCTCAAGTCTGCCATAGCCACTTTTTACCAGGGGAACACAGTGTGTATAATCTAAGGGGGCTTCCATGCTCCTGTCTATGGGGGTGGGGACTGAGGTGTCATGGGGCCACTTGCTTTACCCCTGGTGGATGGGGTGGAAGGGATGGAACTCTTCTCCCAAACATTTCTTGTGAGGCTTTTACTTCTAGCCAGTGCACACAAGGCTAGTGCCACCTACAGAAAGGAAGAAGATTTGCAACCAATTTAATAAGTAGGATTGAAAGCATAGCCCATTTTCCTGCCTGTCTCAAATAGCTTCCATTCCTGGAGAGCCTTACCATTTTAGGATGTCTTTTCTTGCTACCATTACTGGGTGTACTGATTGGATACCTTGCAGTTGATAGCTTGAGTAATCTTGAGATTCAGAGGGGAGATTCATTTCCCTACACACCCTGGCCATTTTGGCTTGTCCAGTCTCTGCAACATATCCAACATGTGGTTTGTCCAAACTATACTGTGTGGGTATGAGGAACCCCAGAAATGGGACCAAAGAAATCTATATGGATGATAATACTTGGGTGGAAAGGAATATTAATGAGTCTGGAGGTGAATTTTAAGCTTTTTCAGACTCCATTTGCTTTATCAATGTTAAGTGTTTCAGTTTGTTCTCCTCCAAATAGTAAAGAAGTCTCTGAAACTCAGCTATCACAATTGGAGAAAAGGACTCTTTAATTTCATTGTTCACATCCTGTCAAGCTGATTGTTTGCTTTAAAGTTCAATTTTGCTTTTTAAGTTCACATATTGATCTAATCTAATATATTTTGTTACACTGTGTCATTTTCAGTTACTGTATTTTGGCCATTAGCTATATGTTCTTTTACAGAGTCTTTATTTGTGCCCTCCCCATATGACTGGACTGGAGAAAATGCCATTATACAAGTGCATAAACAACTTGGACAAACCCTTTTCCATGGCAAAACCATAGGTCCTTATGGATGCTGGGTTTATCACCAGATCCATTGAGGTCACATGTTGCCTAAATGGCCTTTTGTTCCTTTTGGATTTGTAAATTGTCACATAGATGATAATAGATGGACTTCATCAAACTGGTTACAAACTATATACAACCTTCAAATTTCAAATTGATTTTTAAAGGGTCTCCAGAAGTGATTTTCAGATATTTAATAGCACCACTACCTCTGATTGATCATTTGCCTACCTTTTAGTTCTTTGTCACAAGAGGTAATGGTCCATTTAGTAGTTGAAATGAAGTGCAATAGCAATATTGCATTCCCCCCTCCACATTTATTAAAAATGTAATGGATGAAACAGAAGTGTTTTTCACTATTTTAGTCCTCGCCTTCTCATTGCAATGGATGGGACATATAAAGACATGTCTTTTATGGCTGTTACAGTCTCAGACCAGAGGAGAAAGGTTTCCTAAGGGGGTTTGGTAACCCCTGGATGGTTTTTATTTATTTATAACTCTTTAGCTTACTCTCCCCTTCCACCAGAATGATCTAGATTCTTGGTGGCATTTTAGACCTGAAAGGTTTTCCTTAAGGGTACAGAGGTTTTGTTTTTGCTTTTGTTTTTGTTTTTCCTCTGGTTTCTCCTGCCACATTTTAGAGTGATGGAAGTAATAGGCTTTGTTAGAAATGTCTTTGCCAAGGTTGATCTGTAGAACTTGTGACAAGTATTCATAAGTTACAAAGGTTTTTTAAAATGTCACATGAATCCTAATGATAGTGAGTTTGCTTCTACTGTCATTAAATGTGCTATTATGATTTGGGGCATTTTGGTACTTCTTTTAATGTGCATTAGCTATTGTACTACTATTTTAAAAAGTTGTTACTTGGTGAAAATCACGTGCACTCACACTGTGCATCATGACCAAGCTAAAAAGGGAAATGGCTCTTATTTTTGGGTGAGAAACCTTTGTATTATGCCTCTCCTTGGCTAACACAGTGTGTCACTGATTGTGAACTATATATTTTTAATTTTTTTAAGTTTTGTTATTGTTTTTCTTTGTATGTACAATAGAGTATTTGAGTTTTCTTTTTTCTACCATTTTTTGTACTTGAAGCAAATGTTACCAGTATTAATGTTTTTTTTTCCTTTTTACACTAGTTTAAGTTTAAAATATCCATTAGCCCTATTGTTAATACATACCCAAAAGCTTTAGACTATGGAAACCTGCCATTGATTTTTAAATACTACAGGATTTTGATTGATGATTGTGTCTGATTCTAGGAGAAGGATCACAAAAAAGACACTACACAGTGCCAAGGAGCACAAGGTCAAGGAGTCAAACAAATCCTGGTGGGATTAATAAGATTCTGTGCCAAGACAGGGAACTTCAATTTATTTTGGGCTTTGAGGAAGTGGCTGTTTGAAACATCAGATGCAGGATTCCCTCATGCCAGATTGAGACTTCTACCACTTACTTCAGTTTGGCTGCCATTTTTACTCTGCTCCCTTATCCCTGAGAGCAAAGGAAAAATCATACAAAGGAATGATATTTCCCTTCCTGCTTAAAAATATAGTCCCTTTTCTCTATCCTTCATAGTATGGCAATTTTCTGTAGTCCTGGATACTGATTAGGTAAGTGTATAATTGCTACTACAGGCTTGTGGTACATAAATCACTTTAATCAGGCCCTGATTCTAGGACCTGTTATAGGTTTGTTCTTCCTTACTTAAGATTTGTTACACATGGGACTTTAATATTTTATGTTTCATCCAGAAGTTTTTTTTTCTCTTTTATTTGTTTTTTTTATATTTTTGAATTTTTTTTGAAAATTGATTCATATACCTCATAACTCAGCCATATATCTCAGGGTGATCCATGTATTAGTCAATACCCTCCTCAAGAGGGATTCTATTATTGTCACAGAATTCTAGATTTATAAAAAAAATTTTGAGAGCAATTTTATGATAAGAAACTTGCTACCTCCTTGAATCAAGAAAGTAAATGCAGAAACCACACATGGTACCAAAAGTTCCAGAATGAACTTTTGGGATGAAGTAAAATTGAACTGAGGGATGTTGAACACATTTATTTTAAATATATATTCTTATGTCAAATGTGTATTCTTATGCCAAAGATGTCTTGTGCCCCCAGTTGGCTTTTTGTCTGTGCTCCTAACATTGATTTTGTTCTCTTTCTCTTTTATTTCCCTCTTATCCCGAAATTATTGTAATTTCTCCTTAGAAAGTGCAATATTATATGTATCTCTAGTTAAATATGTTTAGAGATATAAGTTGGTTATGTGTACTGATTCATTGGTGAAACTAGGCACATAAACCTGAGAGATTTCTACATGCTCACTTCCCAATGGAATCACAGGAGGGATTGTATAATTAGAAATTTGAACCCCAGAACTCTCTTTCCCAGCTTCCCATATTCCTTCTTACATTACATGCTAATGTAGGGAAGATATAAATTATGTGTGGCTCTGCTCTCACTCTTCTTTCCTCTGATCATGGCTGGGAAAGTGGATTTTACTCAGGCTTTTACTTTTGTTCTTTTATTTTTTCTATTTCAAGTGATTATTAGTAAATATTATAAAATATAATATTTGGAGATTGGATATTAATTTTAATTTTACAATTAAAATCCTCAACAGCACCCCAAACCAGATTAAAAGGTATTTGAGAAATATTAGCAAGATAAATTAAAATAAAATGAAATACAAATAATATTAATTTGTGTTTTCTTTAAAGTCAATATGAATAGACTGGGATCCTTACAAATGTTTAGGGTTTTTTTTCCTATTTGGATTTGATACCACTACACTGAATTATTAATAAACCAAGGATTAAATACTGAACATTTTTCTGCTTTATTTTTGTGATATTGTTCAAATAATTTACCTTCAATGGGCCTCTTCTTCTTAATCTGTGAAAACAAGAGATAAAAGTACATGATTTATGAGGTCTTTTTCAGTATGATCATGTCTACAATTAGGTAACCATATTTTTTTAACTCAAATTCAGGATACCCTGTCTGAAAAAAGATACTCCTTTTTTCAAAGTTTTATAAAAGTATATGAAGTGAAAATGGTTCCCCACATATATTATTGAGGTCTGGTTGTATGACTGAAATAAACAAAAGACCTCTTTTCCTCCAACCCAACTCCAAAGAAAGCTTTAATTCCTGTTAGGAGTTAAGAATGGAAATTGAGGGCAGAGGCTACCACTATAATCTTTTCAGAAAGAGGGGGTTCAGGGGTAGCTAAATAGCTCAATGAATAGAATGCCAGGCGTAGAGTTTGGAGGACTTGGGTTCAAATCTCACTTTAAACACTTCCTAGCTATATGACCCTAGGCAAGTCACTTAACCCTAATTTCCTTATTTTTACCATTTTTCTGCCTTGGAACTGATATTTATATCAAATCTAAGACAAAAGGTAAGGGATTCTAGACAGAAATTCTATCTGTCTCTTTTGTTAAATATTATTAGTTGAAGGGATATAATTTTCATGTTGTAAGAATTAAAATTTAGTTATTATAGTTATATCTTAAAAATATGTGGCCGCCAGGAATCAACAATTCAGGTTGATTCCGTAATTAAATCAGACCCAAGTCAGCATCGGGTTGAGGAGTTTATTTACAATCAGAAGGTGAGTAGGGATAAAGAGAAGAGGGAGGTTAGAAGTCTAAATAAATGAAGCTGTAAGCCGCAAGGCCCAACAGCTTGATAGGCAGAGTATAGAATTGGCCCAGCCAGGCCAAGGAAGCCAGCCTAACTTACCCACGTGACAATACAGAGTGTAATCTGTCTGTGGTCTCAGGAGATGCTTCTTCTTCCAGTTCCAGACGACAACTACCGCTACAGGAAGTTCACTAACTTACTTAAAGAGAATGTGTCTTTCATCACTTCCTGTGGTCCACCTCTAATTCAAATGGACAAATGGCAGTTTCTACATTGATTTGGACTGCCCAAAGGGCAGTCCCTTATTCTTGATTTGTTACTTATTGTCACGTGTGGGTAACTCGTCTCCCCTCCCCACTAAGGGAGGTGGGAGTGACATCATTAGCACGCCTGTGTTGAGTAGATTCTTGACTATTAAATGGGATCTGGCTATTCTATTTACACAATCCCCCCTGATGATCATTGGGTGCCTAGTCACCCCAAGTGATCATGTTACACAAACATCTTCTACCACAAAGGTCCTTCTAACTACAATAGTTAGAGATAAGAGGGAAAATGAAAAGAGAGAAAGCAAAACCAATGTTTTGCTAAGCGCGTTGACAAGAAACCAATTGGGGGCAGTCCCCAATCAGCATAACATGTACAATTAAGGTAACTGTTTAAAAAAACCATCAGTCCATTCATTAGTACCCAAAGTTCGTTCTGGATCACTTGATGCAACAAAACCCCATCAGTTCAATCAATTGTAACCCAAAGTTCATTCTGGATCTCTTGATTAAACGTAGGTTCTTCAGGCATCTCTCTGCAAACAGTTCATTCTCTGGATTTAAGGAATCAGCAAGTTTCTTTCCCTGAGAATTTTCTCAAACAAAACCAAAAATTAAATCTTGGATATAATAAAATACGATTAATCTTGGATTTTATAAAATACAATCCCCCCTGACGTGGGTATTTAGAAAGAAATACCCAGATCAGCTCAATATATACAGTTGAATCATGGGGTTGCATGAGTCAATTCAAAAGAAAAAAGAAAGAAAAAATATAAAAATCAAATAGAAGGAAATTGAAGCTTTTGAAAAAAAAAACATTAAAATCAAAATATCAAAAGTTATGTACATAAAAAATTTTTGAAGAAAACAAAATAAAATTTATAACAGGCCCTTGTATTAGGGTCTAATCAATTATAATTTCCATCCTGCTAGTCTGTAGGATACAATGCAGTAATACTGCACTTACCCATTTGCAGCTAAGACTACAGGAAGTTGCCATTCTATAAGAGAGAAAAAAGGACCCGATTTAAATGCAAGGGAAGCGTCTGTCATTCCCTTTACTCTCAGGAGTATATGGGTGAGCCAAATAATAGCCAACCTGTGGTACCTGACTGGCAGTGTAGTTCGGAGAGTCCTACGTCTTAACATATGTTAAGCGTCGCAGCTTCGATTCTTACACTGAGTTCAAGTCCTCAGTGTTGGCGTGGGAGTACCTCAATCCCACCTGTATATGTATGATCTCTTTAACCTCGTGCTCCTTGGCACTGTGCAGATGTTCTCAGAAATCCCATTGGATTTGTCGGTCGGTCTTCATGACCTTGTGCTTTCCTTAGCACCATTAATGGCTCATGTGTTCCCTTCTCCTGGAATTAGATAGAAGCATTAATCATAGTCCCATAACATTTAACAATATATGGCAAGTTCTTGGAGTCTAAACCTTGTGAGTAAGCATTAATATTACAGCAATTATATATATATTAAAATTATAGCATTGCAAAAATGAAAAAATTAAGTGATTATATGTACTCAAGTACAAGAAATGAGAAAAGACAAAAAAAATATCAATTATTCTATTAAAAGATATTAAGAAATCAATAAGAAATTAGAATAAAATCAGGGAAAGAATCAAGACAAACCAATGATTCCAAATTAACATCCATGAGTCCATGAACTGTTATCTCCAATGCAGGTAACAGGAAACAGTCAATCAGGTTCAATAGAAGATGCCCTCTTTACATGTGAGCAATGAATCCAAGAGTCCTTTTCTCCGATCTTTATAGCTGTTGGGGTGGTTATTAAAATTTCAAACGGGCCATCCCACGAAGGCTGGGTTGCCCCCGTGCGCTGGAAGTTCTTTATATACACTTTGTCTCCTGGATTCAGGTCGTGAAGTGAAAAGTCTATTGGTCCTGCTTGTACTGCAGTTCCAGATTCATGGAGTTCACGCAGTCTGTGTTGCAATTCCTGTATATAGGAAGCAATAGAAGTATCTCCTCCTAATAGTGATGTATATGCAGGAGAAAAAGGTTTAGCCTGTATAGGAGGATGTCCAAAAAGCATCTCATATGGTGAGATGTGTAGATCTCCCCTAGGTCTGCTTCTAAGATAAAATAGAGCTAGAGGGAGAATTTCAGGCCATTTTAGATGTGTCTCAGTACATAATTTGCCAATCATGGTTTTAAGTTCTCTGTTCATCCGTTCAACTTGGCCTGAGCTCTGGGGGTGATATGGTACATGGAATTTTGGAGTTATCCCCAGGCATGAATATATTTCAGATAAAACTGAATCAGTAAAGTGACTCCCTCTGTCCGAGT
>NW_025357163.1:0-2100 GCF_016433145.1 Gracilinanus agilis
TTTTTTTCTGGAAAGGGGGCGCTAGGCCAAAAAAGTTTGGGAACCACCGTTAAGGTCTCTCTGCTCCAACATTTTCTGGTTATAGATGCATTTGTAGAAAAGTCCAGAATCACCAGCATAGCTACAAAGGTAGGATTTAAGACCTGGTATGGAATTGGAATATGGGAAGGAAGAGATGAGGGTGATTGGTGGCAATTAATCCCCTTTTGCCAATAGCAATAAAAACAACATTTGCTAGAGAGGAGGTACTTATTTCTCTCTGTCCTCATGGCATGATTTTGAAATATCTCTAGAGCAAGAGAGATGACTGAGAAAATACAAATCTATTAAACACAGAGCCAAAGAAAAAGTGGTTTCAATAAAAGAATTTCTAGCCTACATCAAAGGATTCTGAGGTCAGAGATGGATGTTGGAACTCTGCCAATTAGATCTAAATGGGCGAGAGCCTTAAATCTCAAAATTAAAGACGAGGGCTGGCAATTAACCTGCCATCTAACTAAAAACACAACCATTAATGCTCGGTATAATTTAATATTTAAAAAATGATTGCGGCTAGTATCTACGAGTCTTGTTAGACAACATACAACAAAAGGTTCAAACGTGGCTGGAGAGATTCCACAGCCATCCATCTGTTTTGAGTATGCTCACTCATTATAAAACATTGGGGTTCTGCAGAGAGGACGAGAAATCACCCAATAAACCCTAACCAAAGCTCAATCCTATTTTGCCCAGATCAGATCCGTTCTTGGGGTGTAGGGTGGGCAATTATTGGGCAACTTGGATACCAAAGACTTCGAATATAATCCATTAGGATAAATGATCCTAACTGGATGAGAACCCCAGTAAAAACTGACCACAAGTATACTGACTGCATGTGTGACCTTGAGCAAATTATTGCAGTTTCTCTAAATCTTCATTGGTAAAATAAAAGGGTTGGAGGTTCCATCCCCACCCCTATCCACTGCCCCTAGCATTTCAGGCAGAGGTGTAGACAATTTAAAATCAGGAAATATTGGGTTTTTGAAATACATTAGATTGTCAACATGTGTCAACATGAGGAGATTTAGTAGGGAGTCAAGGAAGACATGCCAGATTTAAATTCAAAAGCCTTAGTCTCCAGGCTTGGTTGGGAAGTTCTCCTAACTGGGTGAACACTGAGTCATTGAACCAATCTGAGTCTCAGTTTTCTGACTTGGAAAATGGGGACAATAATACTTTTTATTTATCTCAAAGAGTTGTTGTGAGAAAAAATGCTTTATAAGACTTCAGGCATTAAGTGACTATTATTCCCATTTTACAGATAAAGAAAACGAGTTCCAATGTCATAGAGCTAGTGAGTAGCAATTAATTAGATAAAGAGCATTTATTAATTGCCTGTTATACTTTGGGAACCATGCTGGGTGTTAGGGGTACAAATACAGAGAACTAAACAGTCTATTCTCAAGAAGTATATATTCTAATAGAGGATAAAATAACTGCATATAGAAATACATAAAAATTAATATAAGGAGAATATGAATAATATGAGACTGGTGTTCTCATTGGTGAGAACCTATAGCCTTGGCCTAGGTAGTGCCACCCTTTAACTAAGTGAGTTAATTGGCCTAGAAGATAGATGAGCAGATAACCTTCTTATTACTGTTTCTTGGTCAATTGGTCAAACCCTCTGTTCTTGAAGAAGCCAGCTTCTTGGCTCCCAACTTGTTCTCCTCCTGGCATCCTTCAGGACTGCCTGCACACCTCTCCTCCTCATCACCCCAGATCTGATTAGCAAACACGGCACATGGCCTCCCGAGATGTTCATGAAGACACTACGGACAATGGGACCTTGCTGGCATCTCTTGACACCACTCCTCCCATTCTGAGGCTAAGTCTGGAAGTAACGTTCTCTGCTTGGCCCCTCCAGCACCTGGTGTACAGAAAAGGAGCATCTGCATTGAATTTGCTCAAGAAAAATGTCACAAGAAAGAGGTTTGAAGGCAAAATGATAATAAATTATAAAATAAATGATAAAAGTACATATGTAAATAAAATTAATAATAAAAATACAGAAAATATAAAGTTTAATATTAAATTTTTTAAATTTAAATAAATAATAAA
>NW_025357164.1:0-4555 GCF_016433145.1 Gracilinanus agilis
ATGGCTGAACAAACTGTGGTATATGCGGGTGATGGAATACTATTGTGTTAAAAGGAATAATAAACTGGAGGAGTTCCAGGCGAACTGGAGAGACCTCCAGGAACTGATGCAGAGTGAAAGGAGCAGAGCCAGAAGAATATTGTACACAGAGACTGATATACTGTGGTAAAACCGAATGTAATGGGCTTCTGTACCAGCAACAATGCAATGACCCAGGACAGCTCTGAGGGATTTATGGTAAAGAACGCTACCTACATTCAGAGGAAGAACTGCAGGAGAGGAAACATATAAGAAAAGCAACTGCTTGAACGCATGGGTCGGGGTGGACATGATTGGGGATGTGGACTCGAAACTACCACACCAATGCAAATATCAACAATTTGGAAATAGGTCTTGATCACAAGGACACATGACAAAACCAGTGGAAATGTGCGTCGGCCATGGGTGGGGGGAGGGCGGGGGGGTGAAGGGGAAAGTAGGAGCATGAATCATGTAACCATGTTAAAAATGATTATTAATAAATGTTTAAATTTAAAAAAAAAGAAATCAAAAGTATCAATAAGCACATGAGAAAGTGTTCTAAATCTCTAATAATCAGAGAAATGCAAATCAAAACAACTCTGAGGTATTACCTCATACCTAGCAGATTGGCTAAAATGAAAGAAGGGGAGAGTAATCAATGCTGGAAGGGATGTGGCAAAACTGGGGCATTAATGCATTGCTGGTGGAGTTGTGAACTGATCCAACCATTCTGGCTGACAATTTGGAACTATGCTCAAAGGGCTATAAAAAAATGCCTGCCCTTTGATCCAGCCATACCACTGCTGGGTTTATACCCCAAAGAGATCATGAGGAAAAAGACATGTACAAAAATATTTATATCTGCACTCTTTGTAGTGGCAAAAACCTGGAAAACGAGGGTATGCCCTTCATTTGGGGAATGGCTGAACAAATTGTGGATCTGCTGATGATGGACTACTATTGTGCTCAAAGGAATAACAAACTGGAGGAATTCCATGTGAACTGGAATGGCCTCCAGGAATTGATGCAGAGTGAAATGAGCAGAACCAGGAGAACATTGTACACAGAGACTGATACACTGTGGTAAAATGGAATGTAATGGACTTCTATACTAGCATCAATGCAATTATCTGGGACAATTCTAAGGGACTTGTGAAAAATAATGCTATCCACATTCAGAAGCAGAACTATGGCAGTAGGAATACAGAAAATAAACAATTGCTTAAACATATGGGTTGATACGGATATGATTTGGGATGTAGACTCTAAACGACCACTCCAGTGCAATTGTCAATAATATGGAAATAGGTCTTGATCAATGGCACATGTGAAAACCAGTGGAAATGTGCATCAGCTATGGGGGTGTGGGGGGTGGAGGGGAGAGTAAGAATATGAATCATGTAACCATGGAAAACTTTTCTAAAAATAAAAATTAAAAAAAAAAGACCTGGGCAATGGCCAGATTTTACAAGAGTTCCCAGAGGCCAGGACAGAGTAAGTAAGCTTATGAAGGAAAGGTTCAGTCATGGCAGAAGTCAGAGTTTTTCATCAGCAACATAGTCTTAATTCTTAAAGGAATAGGTTAATAAGAATGAATGGAAAAAGTATTTAGCATTTTCTATATATTAGGGACTATGCTAAAGAAAGTTCCTGATAATCTCAAAAAGCTTTTCTAATAGGGAATGACAGCAAATAATGGAGATGGTTGGGGAGGGTGGCCAAGGAGAAGTATTTTGCTCTGAAAAGTCAAGGGGATGGTGAATTGAGTCTTAGGGAAATTCAATAATAGATCCTTTCCAGGAATGGTAATAATTTGGTGACTATCCCTAGAAAAAGAGTTAGAAAACATGAAAGAGGGTGGAGACATGTATAGCAGTGTGGCAGGAATATGACTAGAGTTCCTTTTAGTATGTATGGAAGGGCTTAGATAAGATGCAATTTTTACCAATGAGGAGAAAAGGGCCAAAGGACAGGAACTGAAATGCCAAGTTGGAGACAGCGGGTAAGAGGAAGCACTATGGCAGAAAGATAACTGGAGTGAAAGAAAAAAATCTCCATGTAACTGGAATTTCAAGGCTTTAACCCCTGTGAAACATTTTTCTGTGTGTGTGTATGTGTGGGGAATTTGGAGAGCAGAAATCAAATGAGACCATACCATACAGAATAACAGGGAAGGGGGACTTTCTGGCCCTAGATAAATCTCCAATTCTGAGAAGTTCAAATGGAAGTAACTTTGCTCAATATGCCAGGTTCATAGTTCTTAGATCTAGATGGAGCTTTGGAGATAATCTAATACAATACCTTCATTTTACAACTGAGAAAGCAGACTCAGCAAAGGGGAAATGATTTGTCCGTAGTCATACAAGTAGTAAGTTGTAGATGCAGGATTTGAAAACAGGTCTTCTGACCCAGCTAGCATACTAACTTTCTTTGAAAGCAAGAAGGCTATCTTCTAATAGGTGATGTTTAGGTAGAACTAGGTTCAGTGGAAGAAAAAAGAGGTCATTGACTCCAGACTGGTGTGAATTCATTAAGCTTCCTTGGGAGCCATCCATGGTGCTGATCTCTTACTCCAGCCTATCCCAATGGGAAAAATACATCTACTTCTGGAGCCAGCTCAGTGGACCTGACACACTTACCTATAGATAGGCTTTCTCTATTTGAACATTCATTTGCTCCAAACTACATCTTTGTTTATGTCTACTCAGAGCCCCAACCTTGCCTAAATGATCCTGCTGTAGTCCCACTGTAACCTAAGTATCTTGGGTGGCAAGTCAAGGGAAATTATAAGTTACTAAGAATTTAGACTTTTATTCTTGACCCTGGAATATGGTATGTAATATAGAATCTTTAGGTTCCTAAAGGGTTCATGAATCCAAAAAGCCTGAGCCCCATCTTGACTTTTTTGTTTATGTTCTTGGTGAGGATAGTCAGATGGCTACAGAAACCCAGATTCCTCTGGAAAATATGTCTATTGCTTTGGAGTCTGATAATCAAGACTAGCTCTGGACTATGATATATCTTTGTTCAGAAGAAGCTGACAAAACAAAATACTAGTTTTCTCTTAATGGTTCGGGGTAGAGTTTTATCTCTCAGAATTTTCATCTTCCATTAGACGACAGCAAGAAAGAGAATTCACCTTTACCCTGTCTTTGAAAACAAGGGTTCCTACGCCCGGATCACGGATTGAGAACTTTTAAGATACTTCTGAAATATCCATGTGAATAAAAATGATACATCTACAAAAAAATCTCCTGTGACATAATGGAAAGAACAATTGACATGAAATACTAGTTTTGGCTTTCTCTCAACTTATCTATAAATAATCCTGAATTATAAACAGATGAATTAATTAAGATTAATTTAATTATTAAATTTCTTATTATGTCCTAAGTTCTGTATTAAACATTGGGGATACAAAATCCAAAAATAATAATCTAAGCCCTCAGGGAAATTACCTTCTAATAGGTTGTACAAGACATGTAGGGGAATGATAAAATTTGGGAGAGAAAGACTTTGTTTTGAAAAATTATAAGAATAGTCAGTGGAAATATAGAAAAGTAAGTAAGTTGACACAGTTATTCTAGGAGCAATGACAGAATTGATTTTAGTAAGATAATTGGGTATGCCAGAATGGTAGCTGGTGAAATGACTGAGTGAAATGAATCATGACTGGAGCTGATGCTAGATGTAGTGGGCAACCACAAATGAGAAATCACTCCCTAGAGCACAAAAGAGCTAAGAGAGTTAGTAGAAAGAGTACTGGATTCTAGTTGTGTGACCCTGGCCAAGTCACTTAACCCAAATTGCATGGCCCTTACCACTCTTCTGTTTTGAAACACAATTTTGTATCAATTCTAAGACAGTAGTTAAGGGTTTAGAGAAAAAGAGTACTGGACTTGGAATCCTAGGCTTAGCTTTTTCATTAGTAAGCTGTGTTACCTTGGTCAAGTCCCTCTAACTTCTCCAGTGCCCCATTAGTAATCATTAGATGAGCCCTGCCAGCTTTAAAAGTATTTGAGATATTTGACCCTTCATTGGCTCCTCTCACTCTATTTCTTCCACCATGGCATCTATAATAGGTAAAAGAGAATTAAGTTATCAAAATTATTATCTATATCTTGTGTGTGCATGTGTGTGTGAAGTAAATGAAAGATGAAATTCTGGTGAGAAATGAACATTTTGGCTTCTTATTGGCAAACTTGCCCTTCAGCTGCCTGGGGCTAAAGGCTTGGAAGATGTTGCTCAAAAATAGCATTCATCCAGAAAAGAAACCAAGTTGAAGAACTATTAATCACAATCCACTCCTTACTTTAGCCTGTGTCCATCAATAGCTTAAACCAATGTGACTCCAGGCTCACCCTTAAAAAGAGTTCCTTCTTATCCAAATATACAGATTAATTAAAAGGATGAGAACACAGGCAGATGCCAGGTTCACATGCCTGTGTTTGCAAGTTAGCAGTGGGCTCCCTCCCACCATCTCTCCCTTCTTCTCTCTCTCTCTCTCTCTCTCTCTCTCTCTCTCTCTCTCTCT
>NW_025357165.1:0-7164 GCF_016433145.1 Gracilinanus agilis
AATTAAAACAATTTTTAAAAAATATTTGGATGACTATATTTGGATATAATTGATTTCTTTGTAATCTTCTGCATATTTATTTTGTGCATTTAAAAACAGGATTCTAAAAAGGGCCCAGAGCAGGGATCTCCAATTCTCTAAACCGCTCCACCATATTTAAGCTCTCTCTTCTCTTGGTTCCTTCTCCCAGTGGAGAGTTCTTCTGGAGCCTCCACTTTGGGGAATGGCCTGGAGCAGCCCTCCTTAATGGCCAGTTCTGTAGACTGTGCCAGGATGCCACTGTTCAGGTATAACCTGCCCTCGATTCTTTTTGAAAAAATCTATTTTCTTTCATTTAAATATTTTCCAAATTCCCCTATGTTTAACAACATACATGCTGTCTTCCCTCGTTAGAATATAAGTTCCTTGAGGGCAGGGGTTGTCTTTCTTTTTGCTATATTTTTATTCTAAGCACTTAGGACAGTGTACTTAGCACACAGGAAGAGCCTAACTGTGCTTGTTGACTGACTCCCTCAGAAGGGGTGCAGGACCTAAAAGAGATTAAGAACTCTTGCCCTCCTCCAACTGGTTTCTTATCACAAATTTTCAGGAGAGAAGACCCAACCAATGGGCATCCTGGCTTTGCTTGAAGGGTTCCAATGAAGAGAAATTCCCCACCTCTTGAGGCAAGTCAATCCCCTCTTAGACAGCTCTCAGAATGGGAAAGTCCTTTCCCACATCAAACCTCAATTGGCCATTTTGTAACTCCCACCCATGACTCCTGGTTCTTCCTCCTAGGAACAATCGAAACCAATCTAATCCCTTTCCCATGAGTCAGCCAGGCTTCCAAATAGTTGAAGGCCGCCATCTTGGCCCTCTCCTCCAAGTCTTTTCCTCTCTAGTCTAAACACACCCAATTGCTTTGACTTATTCTCATATAGCATGGACTTGAGAACCTTCGCCATCTTAATACCCCATCTGGGCACTGTTTATCAGGGGGCTTCCCACAATGCGGTGGCCAGAATTGAACCTGACTGTGATCTTGTAGGCTTTCTCTGTCCACCTCTCGGCCCTCTTCAGCTGATACCTTCCCCTGGCCTTCTCTCTCTGCTTTCAGACTTGCTTTCTGATTGTTTCCTTCCTCGATCATTCCAAGCAGGGCATGGCAGAGAGCAGGCTCGTAGCCTTCCCAAGGCCAGGGATTGGTCTTATTTTTGTCTTTATGTCTCCAGTAGCCAGAAAACAATGAATACTTAATAAATGTTCCCTGAATTTGACCTGAGTTGATAACTGTTCTATCAGGCACTTAGATGTATGAGGCCTGGGGAGGCTGACAACACAGAGATGTTACGAGACAAAGGAGAAGGTTTTCAGATACAAGAGAGACCTTAGAAAGAGTCCCAGGTTGAGAAAGCTCAGCTGTAGATAAAAAAGGCCAATAAGAAAATGAACTGGACTTTGGACATAAAGAGCATTCTTACCTTTATCCCTAGACATCTGCATAAAAGCCCCAAAGGAGTATGGGAAGTAGGATGGATTGAACTGGGGCTTGGGAACATAGGGCATTGCCCCAAGGCAATATGGAGTGCCTCGTGGAGGGAAGGCTCCTTTGAACCAGGAAGGATTGTTGACTAGGAGAAGCTGGTTGGCTCCCCAGCTTGGAGGTGACAAGCCATGGGGCTAAGGCTCTAAGGGAATCCAAGAAGAAAAGCTTCAGTCAGTGCAAGGTTAAGGGTCATTGTCCTAGCTCAAAGAAACAGCTGTAATGTTCCCCCTAAAGTGGAAAATTAGTACCACTCAGCAGAGCCAGTGACTGAAGGTGGGAAAGACCACAGCTGGCCACTGAAGCTTGAGTCGAAGGAATCTGGTGGATCAACCCATCCACTCACTTAGGTGTATGATTCTGAGCAAGTCACTTTGCTTGTTTGTCTCAGGTTCTTCAACTGAAAAATGGGGTGATAGCAAACCTACCTTGTGTGGAGTAGAATACCTGGTACTTAGTAGGTGCCATATAAAGGCATCTTTCCTTCCCATCCTCATGGAGGAGATTCATTGTTCTCTCTGCCTAGCCCAGCCCAGAAGGAGAAGCAAAGAAGGCTCCCCAGGCCTGTCTCGAATTTGGGGTCTGCTGCCAGTGACTTTTGTCTTGCCTGACCCAGTCCAGCAGCCTCTCTTGAATGATTCACCTGGCCAGCTTAGCCCAGAAGCAGCCCAGCCTGGTGAGGAGCTAGCACAGCTTGCAGGTGGTCAGCTTGACCTAGCCCAGCAGTGTGATTGACCAAGCCACGAATTGCTGCCCATTCAGTAGCTATTTCATCCTTCAAGGCATCGGCTTCGCTCGGCCGCAGGGTGAGCTACCCAGCATCACAACTTACTGTGGACCTTTTGAGGAACTTTTAGGAAAATAAAGTCTATCAAGGCCCTGCAGGTCTGAAGCTGTGAGTTGACTTGGGTTCCCAGCACTTGTACTTCCCTGCTACACTTCTCTAAGTTTCTACCAACTCTTGCCCCTCGTGGACTCTGTGTGCATGTGGGAGAATGTGCCCTTGGTTTGGGGGAAATACTTTGAAGCTACTGTTTTGCTCTACCATTTGAGTAAATGCCTTTAGGAAATAATTGCATCTCCTGGCCGATTGTTAAGAAGAAGCATACCAGTAGGGGCTGGTGTTAGGAGGATAGCCATCTAGAAGAGGTAGCAGCTCCCCTCTAGGGATTCAATTTGCCATTGTCAGTTGGGGAGAGTGACTCCATGGGGCAAGGGACATAAGGAACTCAAAAAGCATTTACTACTTGCCTACCTTATACAATGTAAAATACACCCTCCTGAAGATTATTACTTCTATGGACTCTCTGATTTAGAGACACTGGCCTTCCTGCTGTTCCTCGGATCAGACACTCCAGCCCCTGACTGCACATTTTCACTGGCTGTTCCTCATTCCTTCCTCATCCTTCCATTAAATCCCAGCTAAAATCCCATTTCTGCCAGAAGCCTTTCCCAATCCTCCTTCATGTGAGTGTCTTTCCTCGATGGTTATCTTGTTTGTAGCTAGTTGTTTATATGTGATACCCTCTTCCTGTCCCCATTAGACCATAAGGGCTCCTTAAGGGCAAGGGCTTTTTTTTTGTTTGTTTTTCTTTGTATCACTGAGCTTGGGGGATGGCCAACGAACAGTCAGGAGGCATGAGTGAGGAATGGCAAGGAGGCCCGTATTCTAGGCTCTGCCCTGGTTTTCTGGACATTCGCCCCCATGCCAGGTGTCTTCATTCTCCTACCACCCACTTTTTGGCTTCCATTTGCATGTTGTCTCCCTACCACTAGGATGTTGGCTTCTTGAGGGCAAGGGCTGTGTTTCTTTTTGCCTGTGTTTGTACCCCAGCACTCAGTCCAGGCTTTGAACGTAAGAGATGCTTAAATAATCCTCTTTCATCACTGAGGCGAAATTGCTCTGTCCAAGGTCTACGATTGCCATTGCCCAATAGGAGGGCTTTTCTCTGAACTCGTCCTTCTCGATGTTCTTGGCATGGTGGACTACCCCCTTCTCACCCTCCAGATTGGTAGGAGAGCTTTGACCGAATCCCTTGTCTAACCTGGGCTGGGCTGTCCCTCCTTAGGCAGACTGGTGGCTCCCTAGTCCTCTGGGCTTCCCATACTCAGGCCAGTATTAGTGTGGACACCTGATCAACGTTGCCCATTGAAGCTCAAAACTCCAAAGCCCAAGAGATCCACCAACCTCAGCTTTCCCAGCAACAGGGACTGCAGGGCAGGTGAGGACCACCATGGCCGACCAAATGAGCATTTCTAAATCAAGTGCGACCTTTTAATCCCCCCAACCAATAAAACCATCTTTAGTGATTTTCTACTGAACTTCTCCCACAAACTATAACCCCCTCAGACCGTCACAGCCCCACGATGGGCTCCCACCTACTTTTACTGTTTTACTTCATTTACTCACCTTCGTGCATTGACATTCCTTTCAAATTGGCCTCTGAAGCTGCTCCTTCTTCCTGATGACATCTCCCACCTCCAAGCCTTGGCTCAGTCAGCCCCCCCTCCCCCCATGCTTTTCATGTATTCTTTCTTCAATAGTACCTCATAGAATTCCTATCTTCCTTCAGAGCATAGCTCAGGCATTACCTTTGATAGTCCTCCTGGTCATTCAATATTCTTACTTTAAAAAATAATTCCAAACAATGAACTCACACACACACACACACACACACACACACACACACACACACACACACACACACACACACAGAAGAACATTTCCCCAAAGTAATGAAATTTGAAATCATGGATCTCGATTAGAGGCAACAACCCTGTGATGCAAATCATGCCACTATTTTTATCCCTGTTTTACAGATAAGGAGATTGAGGCTCAGGGAGGATAAGTGACTTGCCCACTGCCACACAACTAGCAATTGTCAATTAGTTAACTAGTTATCAGCAAACATTTATGAAGGGACTCCTGTGTGCCAGGCACTAGGCGAGGTGTTGGAGAGACAACTATGAAAGTGCCCTCAAGAAGCTTCTCTTCTCCTGGGGGAGGGCTGGGGAGGGAATCGGGGGCTCAGGTCTGGGGAGCCACGCCAGCCGGGTGCCATGCTGATTTCAGCGGCAATGGTGGGGGGATTGACTTGACTATTGACAAGGGAGAGAAGTCAGAGAGTTGGGGATTGTGGGAAGGGATAAGGCACAGATGGCAGGGCAGATGGTGAGGTGCCTGGGCTGGGAGGCCCTACATGACCTGAAGCCTGATCTAGAAGCTTGAAATATAGGGCCGAGGTAAGGCTAGGCTCACCTTATAATTCTTCATTCCATCAGGTTGACCTTAATGCACATCCCATTTGGAGTAGATTAACTCCCCCAGAGGGGGAGGAAGAGGCAGATGGCAACACTGGTCTCTGGTATCCTGGTAGATGGATAGATAGAGTTTTAACCCTCTTTAACCAATGATTTTGGGAAGGTCCCTTTAACCTCTCTGGGCCTCAGTTTACCCATCTGTAAAATGAAAGACTTCTTAGTTCTATAGGATCAAGTGGTCCTCTAGTCTTCTACCTTCCTGTTCTCCCTCAACTCCAAATCTTCCTTATATCCTTTCAAGGAGTGGCAAAGCCAAGAGGGCCTTGGAAACCCTCTAATTCTGAATGCCTTAAGACTGGCAGAACAGTTGGCATTCATCTCTCACTTGAGGTTCAGGGAGTTTCATCACCTCCATTTTACAGACAATGTAACTGAGCCTCTAGGACGAAGCTGCCCATTGTCTCCAGTTAAACTATGTGAGGTCTCATCTGTTCCCCCATGAGACTCCCAATCTCAGCAGCCCATGCTCCACAGGAGGACCCTGGGCTCCAAAGAGAAGGCTATCGTTGCCCGCTGCTTGACATTTCAGTGACCACCAAGTCCTTTGGATTCTCCCATTCTTTTTTTTTTAAACCCTTAACTTCTGTGTATTGTCTCCTAGGTGGAAGAGTGGTGAGGATGGGCCATGGGGGTCAAGTGACTTGCCCAGGGTCACACAGCTGGGAAGTCTCTATGATGAGTCTTCCTGACATGAATCAGGTACTCTATCCACTGTACCACCTAACTGCTCCGAGTTTATTATTGTTATTATTATTAACATTCTATAAAGGCTGTATGACCTTATGCAAGTCACATAAAATCAGTGTTCTACTCAGCTGAGAGGCTACACAGCAAGGTGCTACCCTGCATTAGTAAAAGAAGTTTCCTCACTGGGGAATTCCTCATGCCCAATGAAGCACTAGCTCTAGTCCCTCTCCATCGCCAGTTTGGCTTCAGGGGATGCATTTTGGGGTCACATCAATGACTGGAGATTGTCCATGAGCACATGGGTTGGCTTCGGAGTCCTCCCTTCTTGCATAAGCCTGAGAAAGTCACTTTG
The DNA here is from genome assembly GCF_016433145.1 of Gracilinanus agilis. Taxonomy (NCBI): domain Eukaryota; kingdom Metazoa; phylum Chordata; class Mammalia; order Didelphimorphia; family Didelphidae; genus Gracilinanus; species Gracilinanus agilis. The sequence goes on from NW_025357165.1 coordinate 5,883, forward strand.
GATCAGTCTTAGAGCTGTAAACTAGAACCTTTGAATCCAAGTCCAAGCCCTCCTTCCATTTTACAGAAAAGGAAACTGAGGCCCAAGGAAAGCTGGTGACTTGCCCAAATTCACATGGATAATAAGCAGCAGAACTTCAGTTCTGGGCTTCTGTCTCCAAAGCCCTTTCTCCTTCTGCTATATTCTACTGATCAGCCTCAGTTTCCTCAGCTGTTAAATAAAGGCATGGATTAGACAAGGTTCCTTCCAACCCTCCATCTTTGAAGGGGCTCAAAACCCCTCCGAGTCCTTTCAGAGAGGCTTGAAGAACTTGGGCTGTTCTGGGCATCATTAAAGGAAGGAGGAAGGAGTGGCCACAGTCACTCCACCCCGGATGCCCCTTCCTGGCCCCAAGTAGATAGGGAGTCCCTAGACAGCAGCAGCGAGGTCTCGGGTTGAGTCCTTCCTATCCCACAGAGGCCAGCAGGCGCCCGTCAGGATGGCGAACCTGCATATGGATTTGTTGAATGAATATGAAGGCCCACGTGAATGGGTTGATTGTCTTCTCTGAATTCCTGGACAAACACCAGTTTCTTATCTTCTATTCATTTGCTGTGGTGACAGAGAATAAATACGCCAGGCTGGCGTGCACCCAGCAGAAAGGGTTCTTGGTCTTCTCCCTCCTTCTCTCTGTGTCTCTGTGTATCTCTGTGTCTCTCTTTCTCTCTGTGTCTCTGTGTCTCCTTCTCTCTGGGTCTCTCTGTGTCTCTCTCTGTGTCTGTGTCTCTGTGTCTCTCCTTCTCTCTGTCTCTGTGACTCTTTCTCTCTGTGTCTGTGTCTCTGTGTGTCTCTGTGTCTCTCATCTCTGTGTCTCTCTCTCATAGAGCTGCCTTCAGGGGCAAACACTGACCCTCATCGGTGAAGGCTACAGGAGGCAGCAACTCCTGGTAGCCGACGTCCAGCCTTAGAAAGGGGAGAATCTGGGTCACCCTGAAGTAGTCTCAGTGCCGGTGCCTCTGGCTTGGGTTTCTTCATCTGTAAAAGGAAGGGCTGGAGTAGGGGGCCTCCGTGGCCCCAGGGAGGAGACAGAGAACGCCGGCTTCTTTCACCTGGGTTGGGGCAAACGCTGGGTCTGTGGGTGTCCAGCTCCGACCCTGTGGCGGGCCTTATGTTAGTTCTGGCTGAGCAGCGATGGGGCCGTAGGTGGCACACACGATTTGCCCAAAGATGTGGCCCTCCTCGGGCCATGGCTGAACATCCATTGGGAATTTCTCGGTGCCTGAAGGCTCTCTCCTTCTCCTCC
>NW_025357166.1:0-2214 GCF_016433145.1 Gracilinanus agilis
ATATTATAATATACTATATAATTATTCCCTTCCCTTCCTCTACTCAATTGGTTTTTTTATTGATTCTAGAATAAAATAAAATCTCATTTTTGTTTTATCTTATCTCATCTTTTAAAAATTTATTTTTATGGGGAAAGTTGATAAACATACACGCCTATGGGGTACACTCAAAACCTTTTTACTGATAGAAAATCAAAAGCAAAAGCAATTGGAGACCATTGTTCTAGAGTACAAGGCATGGTAGCCTCCTGATTCATCCTCCCAGTGACCCTTTTAAAGGATGTTGTTTTTCAAAGCTTCCCATGTTGCCCACGATCACATGATGAGTTCCTCCTGAACACAGAGATATGTCATCCCGCGGGAATAATCTTAAGGTTATTCTAAGTGTTCCTGCTTGGTTCTGATCAAGCCAATCAGGAAGCTCCTCCAACTCTGGGTTGTGTTTGGTTTATCGTTTCCACCCTTAGGAGTTTCCTGCGATTGTTCTCAGTCATTTTTCTTGGTGCGCGTGGCTACCCTGTGCCCTCCCATTTCTCTGGGTTTCTAGGCTTGCCCTGTTTGCAGCCAGTGGAGACACCAGGCTTGTTTGCTTTTGCCTCGGGATGCCTTGGCTCCTTGATTTCCCCAGATACCGCCAAGTTAGGGGATGACGCCCTTGGAAGCGATGGCTGGGCTGCCAGGTTAAGGGAGACCACCCAGAATCTCTAGCAGGGTCACCGCGGCTGAAGCCGTATCACACAAAACGCTGGAAGAATATGGCTCCATGCCTAGAGGAAGTGCCGTAAAGGTCCTGGTGGAAACAGAGAGGGAAAGGCTATCTTGCCGAAAGGTCAATGGCTAATTGTGAGAAATTACTCAGGGATGAAGATTCGTGGAAATGATCCCCTCGGCTCATGCTTGCCCTGCATCCATTTCCCACTCATGAATGGAAGAAAATCCCAAACCCCACCTCCGTCTTCCTTTCCTAATTTTATCCTTAGAGTCCCTGATTCCAGGGCTTCTGGAGGACTCGAGAGATGCACGTGGAAGTGATGGTGGGATGGGTTCCTGACCATCTTCCTGCACTCCAGGGAGAATGCTTGGAGAATCCCTTTGGAATGGCTGGATCGCAAAGGTCTGATTTCGAAGGGATTCGATTAGATGAAATTCAAGTCAAGAGATATTGATCAAATGGTAGTCATTGTCATAGAAAGATCATTGGTTTTGAAGTCAGAGGGCTATGGCTTGAATTTGAGTTCTGCTACTAAGGGGGCATCGTGGTACAGTGGAAAGAGAGTTAAACCTGGAGTAAGGAAAAACTGAATTCAAATTCTGACACTGACACTTAACATGGGGAAATTAACTTTTCTAAACATTTGTTTCTCAAAATGCAGATAATAATAAATAGTTTGAGTGAGAGAATAAAGGATATCCCGAAAATCTTAATAGAGTTGACACTAAGACTACACTTTTGAGAAGCCCTATATTTTCTCACTTGAATCTGATAACAGCATTAACCTTTTCCCCATGAGAAGTAACTTGACGATAGTTATGTGGAACAGTGAATAGAGTGAAGTGCTTGGAGTCTGGAAGACTCAACTTTCTGAGTTCAAATCTGGCCTCAGACATTTACTAGCTGTATGACCCTGAGTAAGTCACTTAACCCTGATTGCCTCAGTTTCCTCACCTGTAAAATGAGCTGGAAACGGAAATGGCAAACGATTTCATTATCTTTGCCAAGTAAAACCCCAAATGGGGTCATGAAGAGTTAGATACCCCTGAAAAACAACTAAAAAGGTCTAAAAAAATTAAAAAAAATTTTAGGAGTCAATTTTTTCTCCAGCTACCTCTGTTTATTTAAGTTAAAGAGAGAGAAAGAGCAGCCTTTATTACTGTTCCTTAACATACTGAGACTTTTAAATCATGTTCAAAGATGCCTTACTTTAGTGTTCTAGTAAAATATTTTAACTCTTGGAATGAAAGAAACTCCTAAGTATAGAATATTATTACAAATCAACCTAATTAGGAGGCAGCTAGCAGCCTCAGATTGTTGCCCATATCTGGATTCAAATCCAGCCTCAAAGGTCACTAGTTGTGTGACACTGAGCAAAGCACTTAAATCTGCCTACCTCAGTTTCCCACTTATAAAATGAAGATAATAATAAAATAATAAATATAATTATTATATTTATAATTATAATAATATAATAATAATACCATGACACAGGGCTGTCC
>NW_025357167.1:0-5012 GCF_016433145.1 Gracilinanus agilis
TCTCTCCAACTTCCCCTTCCATTATATTACTCCCCTTCTCACCACCACCTTTCTCATTCCCCTTCTACTTCTCTATAGGGTAAAATAATATTCTATACCCCAAATGAATCTGGTTATTATTCCTTCTCTGAGATAATTCTGTTAAGAGTAAGTTTTAAGTATTACCTGTCACCATCCTCTTCTGCCCTTAGGCAAGCTATAATAGTTTTATCCCCATGCCTCTTTATGTGATAAAATGTACCCCATTTTACCTCTTTCTTCCCATTTCTTTCAGTGTAATCCTCTTTTTCATTCCTGGATTATTTTCATATCATCCTAAACCAGTGATGGGCAAACTACAGCCTGTGGGCCAGATGCAGCCCCCTGAAATGTTCTATCCAGCCCCATGACACTAGTACTAACCTAACAAATACAATGAGTATGATACAATATAATGAAACTTTGAAAGGGTTGCCTTAGAAACAGACTGACAAATGGGCATTTCCTTTCATTTGGCCCCCTCTTTAAAAAGTTTGCCCATCACTGTCCTAAACAGCTTACTTTTCTGGAAGTACTATGATAACAATAAAAATTTTAAGAGTCACAAATGTTATATTTCCATGTAGGAATAAAAACAATTCAACCTTATTGAGTCCCTTAAATCTTTTCTCTTATTTATCTTTTATGTTTCTCTTGAATTTTATATTTGGACATAACATTTTCTGTTTAGGTCTAATCTTTTCTTCAGGAATGCTTGGAAATCTTCTGTTTTACTAAATGACCATATTTTCCTCTGAAAGAATATAGTAGTTTTGATGGTTGGTGATTGTTACTTGTAAATCTAGTCCCCTTACCTTCCAAAATATCATATCCCAAGACTTTTGATCCTTCGGTGTAGTAGCTGCCAGATCCCATGCAATCCTGACTGCGACTCCATGATATTTGAATATTTTTTCTGTTTGTTTGTATATTTTCTCCTTAGATTGGGAGTTCTTGACCTTGGCTATAACATTTCTTGGAGTCGTAATTTTGGAATTTATTGGAAGAGGTGATCTTTGAGTTCTTTCAATTACTATTATTTCCTTTTGTTCAAGAATATCAGGGCAATATTCTTTGATAATTTCTTGTAATATTATGTCTATGTAATAATATTTTTTTATCATGACTTTTAGGTAATTCAATATTTTTAGATTGTTTCTCTTGGATCTCTTTCCATGTCATTTCAATAAGATATTTTATATTTTCCTCTATGTTTTTATTCTTTTGATTTTTGTTTTTATTTTTCTTGATATCTGATGAAGTCATCAGCTTCTATTTGCCAAATTATAATTTTTAAAGACTGATTTTCTTCCATGACCTTTTTATTCTCCTTTTCAAGTTGGTCCATTCTACTTTTTTATAGAACTCTTTTTCTTCATTGTTTTTTTTAACTTCTTTTTCCAGCTGGTCAGTTCTACTTTTAATAGACCTCTTTTCTTCATTGAATTATTTTGTCTCTTTTTCCAGTAGGTCAATTCTGTTTTTTAAGAAACTTTTTCATTGGATTTTTGGGCCTCTTCTTCCACTTAACCAATTTTGCTTTTAAGTAATTGTTTACTTTTTTAATTACTTTTATTTCTTGTTCTCAATTCGCTTCCAGTTCCCCTATTTGCTTTTGAATCCTTTTTGAATTCTTCCAGTGCCTTCACAATTTCCATTTTTCTTTATATTTTTGAATGTAGTTGCTTTGATCTCATTGTTTCCAACTGAATCTGAGCCTTCCTCTTCTTTGTCTCCAAAAAAATTTTCTATGGTTAGCTGTTTCTTTTGCTGCTTGCTCATTTTCCTAATTTTTTTTTTTTTTTTTTGCCTGAGGACTAGTTGTTCTGAAAACTACTGATTCTGTCCCCTCTTGATGGCTTGTAGGACTCAGCACTGTGAGCTATTTTGCCTGGGCCTAGGGACTCCATAACACAGCAGTTTTGAAAGGGCCAAGCACCATGGGCTTCAGGGCCTCACTGCAGACTTGTGCCAGGGCTTAGGACTTCAAGGGGTGGGTGTGGAGTGCTGTGTTTTTGGCTTAGGCAGGTTCTTAGGATCCCCAAATTGGCCTATATCCAGGATCAGAACCTAGGGTAATAGGTGGGGAGTGATTGACCCACACTCCTATGTGTGCAATTATATTTCTGGTTCCCCCTTATTCTATGAAAATCAACTCTCTCTGCCTACCTTTTAGGTTGTTTTCCACAGTGGAGACCCCTCACTCTGTCTTCTTGTTGATTCTATGATTTTAGTCTTTTTGAGGCATTATTTTAATGGTACTTTGGTAGGATTCTCAGAAGGGTTCAAGCTTTTCACTGTTACTAAGTCTCCATATTGTTTTCACCTCTCCCTCCACATGGATTTAAAAGAAAAGTTTTGACCTTGAAATGTGAATAATAGTCATAATCCACCGACCAATGTAGGGTTTTGGAAACTCCCTCTTATATTTTAATCCATATTCAGAATAATATTAATATGAACAAAAGTGATCATCCATATGAATCTATAAATGTTCTCATGTTTTAGTTGTTATGAGTGAATCTTTTTAAAATTCATGTTTTAATTAATTAATTCAGAATATTTTCCTTTGGTTGCATGATTCAGGGACTTTTCCTTATCACCTCCTTCCCCCTCCAATATCCAACTCACAATTCCACTGGGTTTTACATATGTCATTGATAAAGACCTATTTCCATATTATTAATGTTTCCAACAGAGTGATCATTTAGAATCTACATCCCCAATCACATCCCCTACGAACCATGTGATCAAGCAAATGTTTTTGGTTTTCTTTCCCTGTGTTTTTCTATTCCCACAGTTCTTTCTCTGGATGTGTCTAGTATTCTTTCTCATAAGTCCTTCAGAATTGTGTTGGATCATTGCATTGCAGCTAGTAGAGAAGTCCATTACATTCAGTTATGTCACAGTGTATCAGTTTCTGTGTACAATGTTCTCCTGGTTCTGCTCCTTTCACTCTGCATCAATTCCTGCCTGAAGGTCATTCCAGTTCACATAGAATTCCTTCAGTTCATTATTCCTTTTAGCACAATAGTATTCCATCATCACCAGATACTACAATTTGTTCAGATATTCCCTAATTGAAGGGCAACCCCTCATTTTCCAATTTTTGTCATCCCAAAGAGCTGGGCTATAAATATTTTTGTACAAGTCTTTTTTGTTATTATCTCTTTGGGGTACAAACCCAGCAGTGATATCATTGGATCAAAGGGCAGACATGGTTGGATCAATTCACAACTCCACTAGTAATGCATTAGTGTCCCAATTTTGCCACATCCCTTCCAACATTCATTACTTTCCTTTGCTGTTATGAGTGAATCTTAACTTTTTCTCATTTCCTCTATCTCCTTTTCCTCTTTTTTTCTGGAAAAGGAGGAATGTAAGGTCCACTGTCATACCAAACACTCAAAGGCATCCATGATTATAAGTCTAACTGAGTATTACATGCTGGAAAACTTCACTGGAAACTATAATCATATTCCATGTTGATGCTGGCATCAACTTCCTCCTTGCATTTAAATCTTTTTCATTATTTTTCTTTGGGACAGATATGTTGAGATTCAGTGTCATCATAGATATGACTGAGAGTTTGGATTTGTCTTTGGCATATAAAGAGGATAACAATGGTCAAGGAAGAAGTTAATTTAAACCCATTAATACGTGTGCTCTTGCTGATAAACTAGGTATTATTTTGTTAAAAAAACTTAAAGTATGGTGTTTGATTTAATTTTGGTGACCTAAGGAAGAACTAAGACAGGTCTCCATCAAAAATAACTAAGAATTCAACAAATATTAAATGAAATTGAATAGTGCTAGACAAGCAAAAACAATTTAACTTTCTGAAATGATTTACTAGTTGGGTAGACCAGTGAACATAAATTCATTGAATATCTAGCAAGAATCTCTTATGGATCTTGGAATTTTTTCATTTGTAGCACCAATTTATATATCATTTACAAGCCCTGAAATTCACACTCCTTAAGGACAAGTACTGCTTTTATATGTATACCAATATAACTTAGTATAGTTATACTTAGTACAGTACTTAATACAGTACCTGGAACCTAATCATCCAGATTCGAATTCTAAAATCATAGTAAGCACTTAATAAATACTTATGTCATCTATCTATCTATCCATCTAATGTATCATCTATAAATAAACTTATCTGTTTTCTTTTTAAACTTTTATTTTTAAATTGTTTATGTTTGAAATTCATTGTGATCTATATAATAAAATGCTGTTTTAAAACTTCTCTTAGCTAGATGAACTTCCAATAATAGTAAACTTTCCAAAATTCCAGGTTATAAAAAAAAAATCTTTTCAAAAGTAGTTTTTTTCCTTATCTAGTATCTTTCATGGATTAATCTTATTTAATGAGATAGTTTTGCAAATAATATTTTTAAAACTATAGTTCAAGGTCACAACCACAGAGTATAGCACAGCCCTAAGCCTCACATATACACACATGTGTGTATGTGTATATCCTTAGGTATTTGATTTTTACTCTTCAACTGAATTGTGTTCTTATTTTGTATAGTTATGTGCTATTATGTACTTAGCACATAGTAAGTATTTAATAAATCCTCATTGATTGATTAGTTGATTAAATAATATAAAATCTAATTTTGATAGTTTGGTATCATATTGATGTTACTATTACATGGTTATTTTTATTATATTGGTGAAAATCAGTCAAACATTGAATATCTCCAGATTTTTTCCTTTATTTCTATAAAAATATTCATATAATTTATATTAATTTTTAGTAGATTCATATGCAGATACTGAAAGTATTTTGCTGTTTTTATATTATTTCTCTTCCAAATGTTTTTAGAAATATGCAAAAAATAAATGATTTTTGGATTTATTTTCTACTCATCCTGCTATTTTAGTGGATCAGTGAATTGTTTCAATTCATTTTTGTTATTTTTTATATAATAGGTTTTTATTATATTGAAAAGACTTTATTTCTATACTTAAAATTTAAAATA
>NW_025357168.1:0-5869 GCF_016433145.1 Gracilinanus agilis
GTGTGAGTGCTGGACTTGGAGAGTCAGGGAAAGTGAGTGCAAATCTTGCCTCTGTTACTATGTTTGTGCCCATGAATAAATCACTTAAACTCTCTGAACCCCAGTTTCCTCATCTTTAAAATGGGAAAAATAGAAGTTGTCATTACATGTATAAAATCATATTTATATCTGATTTTAATGATTGATTTTGCCACTATCAGTATGCTGACCCGGAAGTCATCATCTAAATGGTTTCTTTAGGCTACATCTCCTTTCCCAGTCATACTTTGATATTCACAGATTCCCATGGATCTGTGATCTCGCAGATGTGGATATTCCTTTATCAATGCATGTCATAACCCTCCCTGCATGCCTATCTTGTGAGATTCTCATTTATTTCTTCCAATAACTTCATGGCCAGAAAGAAATCCAACATACCAGAGGCCTTCCCTAAATTCTCCTGACATCTAAAGAGACCAATGAAGTATACAGACTGTCCATCAGTTATCCTTCATTTTCACTATGTGGCAGGTCCATCTAACTTTTCTGCCATTTATTTCTTTGATTTTTATTGCTTCTGCCAAGAAATTCTTCATTTGCAGTTTGCTCGTGTTCCAGCATGTACCTCTCCATTGCTCTTTGGGTGATTTTCAACTTCAGTCTTTCAGAGATGATAATGTGCTGTGACACAGCCATAACAGTGACACTGGAAGAATATAACCATCAAGAACAGTCATTGTTTCTGAGAGAAGCTTGAGGTCATTAAAAGAACATTACAATTTCCCAGAGGCAATCCAGTGCACTTGCCTCCTCCTATTCCATTCTGAGTACAGATCATTGTCCCTTTGCAGTTCCTGTCCAAGATATACACACTGCTGGATGAATTCTTTAAGCTGGTTATCCACCTGCATATCTGGTCAACAATTGTGGTAATCAGAAAAACAAAAATCCCACCACACTTTTTAACAACATTAGTTTCAGTTCCTGATTTACTTAGGGTAAGGCAAAACAATGTTCTATATATAAAAATCTAAATGTGTTTAAATAGACTACTTTCCCAAAGGACACTCTTTAAGGGAGTCAAAATTGTTTTTTACTATATAAAAATGTAAGAGAGTCTGAGAACTCTGAATAAGGGGAAGGGGGATATGAAGTGACGAAAATAATTTTTTTATGTGTTGGAGAGAAAAATAGTTTGTCAATCCTATTTTCTCCTGAGGGATTTGAATATTTTTAACTCAAGAAGCGAGCAAAGGTCTCTTTCTTGGACTAAATTTAGTTTCATTTGAACCAGTCTTTTTTCTGTTCCTTTTAAAATTTATTTCCCTAATTAGCTTTGCTTAATTACAATGGTAATGTGAAAGCCATTGGCCTGGATCTATCTCTCTAACATAAATTACAGAAGCACTTAGTCCTAGGACTATAGGATAGAAACAACCTTATCCCTCCACAATCAACTATAAATCTAGGTTTTTGGCTTTGCTTCTTGTCCCTATGCTCGGAGCTCTGATCTATAATTTGAAATGGAGAACAAAATGAGGGATATTCTAAATGATTACCTTTCTTTTTACAGGTATCCTTTGTGAGGGATCCGTCTCATTTTTGACTTCCTGGACTTCACCAAAAAATAATCGCCAAGCTAGATGTGGCGGTGTATGCCTAAAATTTCAGCTACCTGAGAGGCAGAGGCTGGGAGATCTCTGGAACTGGGAGTTCTGAGTAGTTATAGGTTATGCCAATTGAGTGTCTGCATTAAATGCAGCATTCATATGGTGAACTTGGGGACTGTAGGGGAAAAGAATGGAGTTAAGCATTTCCAGAATGAGAGAATTAATCATTTTTTTAAGTGGGAAAAGAGAGAGGAGAGAGAAGATGAATAATCAGCTTTCCTTAGTCCAGTCCAGACTATATTCTGAACTTTCAATAGTTTCTCTTCTACTGCTTGCTGGGAGTTAAACCAGGCCTTTGACTGGATAAAACTATCAGTCTCTAAAACTGCAGCTGGCTTCAGTTTTTTCCCTTACCATTTCCAAGTAGGTGAAAAGAAAACAAATACCTCTCTGCTGCAATAAAGCATTCTGCTTCCTTCCTCCCATGGGGGATCATTAGTTTCTTAAGACTATAGATATTAGGGGCAGTTAGGGAATTGAGACCTGAAGACAATAGGTCAAATCTGGCCTCAGACTCTTCCTAGTTGTATGACCCTGGGCAAGTCACTTAATCCCAATTGCCTAGCCTTTACCACTCTTCTGCCTTGGAATACACTTGGTATCAATTCTAAGATGAAAAGTAAGAGTTAAAAATAATAAAAGACTATGTAGATCTTGAACTACAAAGGGTCTAAATAGAACTAGGTAGGTCATCTAATTCAAGCCCCTCACTTTGCCTATGAGGAAACTAAGATTCATGATCACACAGATAGTGTCAGAGGTAAGATAGGAGTCCCAAATCTAAGACTCCAAATCAATTAACACAAAAATACAGCTAAAGGATCACTGAAAAGGAGAAGCAGAGTTTAATCTCATTTCTCATTCATCACTAACCAGTTTTCTTTAGTCATTCAGTCATTAAAGTATTTACTTTTGAGCAAATACAAATGTAAAATGTAAAAAATGTAAAACTTTCTTTAGTCCTGGATAAAATTCTGCAGACATGCATTGATTGAACCAGCCATTTTATACACACTTCACCTTTGGGTTCACACTCTTCTCTTCTGATTTTTGGGATCTTTGTGAATTTAAACACCATAGAAAACTGCTATTTGCCTCATAATGGCCTCTTCAGAGCTTTTGTGGAGACTAATGACATAATGATAATGTTCTCAGACCTATATTTTCTACTTGATAAACTAGCAATTATATGATTACAACGTTTTTTTAGAAACCCACATTAAGTATATAATACACCAGGAAACCAGGCCATCATGTAATTATAGAGGCGGGAGAAATGATTTGCATAACTGTAAATTATCTGAGCTTCTATTGCTCATGCTCAGAACAGGATTTTTAAAAAACTAAAAGTATTTGAAGTTGAAAGCACTTTCACGGCGGTGGCAAACGAGACAACTATTTTCACTCAGATCTAGGAGTTCAATAAATCATAATCATTTGAGACAGTTTTAAACTTTTCTTTAGAAAAAAGGTGATGTTCGTGAACTCTACTGGTCATAACATTCTGACAAACTTGGACAAAAACAGCTGAAGGCAGTGATCAAACATTTTCTGAGGGTCCCTTTGGGTAACGTATTCTGCTGGATAATTAACTCTATCAGTTGTTCCAACTCTGACAAAAACCACTTTTGCAAAAAAGTTTCTTCCTATGTCACAGGGTGGTTGTGAGGATCAAATGGGATATTAATAATAACTGGTATTCAAATAAGGTTTTCAAGTTTGCAAAACATTCTACATATATTGTCTGATTTGATCCTCACAACAGCCTTCTGAGGTAAGTGTTAAAGATGTTATAATCCCCACTTTATAGATGAGGAAACTGAGGTTCAGAAATTGAGTGACTTACACAGTCACATAAAAGAATGTGAGTTTAGACCAGTGATGGGCAAACTACAGCCCACTGGCCAGATGCAGCCCCCTGAAATGTTCTATCCGTCCACGTGACATTATTCCTAATCTGACAAATACAATGAGTAGGAATATAAAACAATGAAACTTCAAAAGAGTTGCCTTAGAAGATGAGCATTTCCTTTCCTTTGGCGCCATCTTTAAAAAGTTTGCCTATCACTGGTTTAGACTAGAATCTTCTGGTCTTGTATTTTGGAATTTCAGGGTGGAAATATTCAGTTACCAGTTGGCAAGCTTTTTTAAGAAGTCAGGAGAGAGATTGGGGTCTAATGTAGAGATCTGGAGTTCTCCACAAGAGATGCTAGTGGAATCTATTAAAGCTGCTGAAATCATTAAATAAAAAGAAGGAAAAAAAATGCTGAAGCCAGGTGCTTTTCCCCCTACATCATTCAATAAGAGGCATCACTCTAGGTGGCAGAGTTTCTGCAATTAGGTGATCTTATGTAGTCTAACCAAGAGGGACAAGGGACCTTCTCTTTATAATGAATATGAAAGTGCTAGAAAATTACAAATTTCTATAAAAATACAAAGTATTGTTGTATATATTTAAAGGGAATTTAACCTATATATTTATAGTTCCTTTGACTCTTGCTCAATACATATACATCAGTGATGGGGTGAATTGTCTTCTTGTTTTTTAATAGAAAAGGAAATTAATCATATAATCCCAAAAAGTACAGACTGGAGAAAAATCCAAAACCAATTTTAAAAAGAATTTCATTTATCTTCTTTTTTTTAATGCAATTTGTTGTCTTTTGCAAGTGTAGGTTTAGTTCAGATAAATTTGTTGCTCAGTCATTTTCAGACATGTATCATTCTTTGTGACCTCATTTGGGCTTTTCTTGGAAGAGATAATGGAGAAGTTTGCCAGCTCATTTTACAGATGAAGAGTCTAAGACAAAAAGATGTAAATGACTTGCCCAGGGACACACAGCTAAGTGTTTGAGGAAAGATTTAAGCTCAGGAAAATGAGTCTTCCTGATTCCAGACCCAGGCACTCGTCCACTGAACTATGTAGCTACCTCCAGTTAAGCTACGTAGTTTCTTTTAAATTTATGAACGGAGATGATTTGCTGGAAGAATGGAAAAAAGCATCTCAAGAATCCTCATGAGATAAACTCACTATCCCAGGCAGAAAGCACAGGTTGGGCAAGGACATAATTTTGCCTCCAGCTTATAACACTGAGGATCAAGATTAAAGTGTGACAAGGTAGAAATCATAATCGTCTGGGAGGTAGGGTTGGGAGTGGGTAGAAGACATGAGTGTGGAGGAAGAGCCCCAGGACAGAGTCAACAGCAGTAATGCTATGGCAGTTTTATTATTTCACATCTAAAGGGCTTCAGAGAGTGGAAGTTGGATGCTCACCTCAAACTGACCTCCAAATATTAAGTGTCTTTAGTTTGTTTGTTATTTGACTTTCTGGAAACACACAGGAGTTGAATTTAGAAAAAAAAAAAAGATAGGCAATACATCTAACTGCTATGTCTTAATAATAACATGTTCCCTTTGTGAGGAGCTATCCCCCACATAGAAGGGTGGTCTTACTACCTGGACTTTCAGGAAAACTTGTCTGATGCTATTCAAAGTTTTAACAGTTGATTTTCCCCTTCCCCTTGCTCCTCACTGTTATACTAAGTAATCACCAAAGCCCAGAAATTCTATCACCTAGAGTGATGTCTCTTATTAAATAAAGAAGGAGGAAAAGCACCTGGCTTGGGCATTTTTTTCTTCTTTTCTTTCAATGATTTCATTAGTTTTTATGGATTTAAGTAGCATCTCTTGTGGAGAACCCCAAACCCCTATATCAGACCCTGATCTCCTATAGCCCCTAGAAGAAACTATGAAATCTTTGGTCTGGCATTAAAAACTTCTCACTAACCTTTTGGTGGGAATATAAGATAATATTCTCTACTACTAAAAATGCATAGTGATTATTAAACGTTATTTCTTATTTTGTCCTCTCCTGGTTGTTCCCCTGCTGGTTGTTCCCCATTCATGATATTCCATGGCCTGTGCCTCCAGGCCTTTGTAGAGTGATTCCTCTTTTCTAGGATACAGTCTTCTCTCATATCTCCTCTAAAACTATTCAGGTACCACCTCCTACACAGAATGTTTCACCTCTCTTTTTATTCCCAGATCTTAGCACAATATCTGATACATAGTAGGTGCTTAGTGCATGTTTATCAGTTGATTGCCCATTCTTCATTCAATTCAAGGAAGGAAGGAAGGAAGGAAGGAAGGAAGTAAGGAAGGAAGGAAGGAAGGAAGGAAGGAAGAAAGGAAAGAAGGAAGGAAGGAAGGAAGGAAGGAA
>NW_025357169.1:0-1762 GCF_016433145.1 Gracilinanus agilis
ATATAATTTTGTAAATTATAACATATATAATTTTATTATATATCATATATTTTACTTATATTAATATTTTATTGATATTATATAATGTTACATATAATAATTAATAATGTAATGATACATAATATTTAATGTTATATATTATAATTTACAAAATTATATAAGTATATTTTCCTATTTTTTTAATATATATATCTTTCATCTACTTATGTGTATATAGGGCAACCCAAAAATCTTAGTAAGCTTTAATAACTTAAATCTGCTTTATTGGAGGCAGCTGAGTGGCTCAATAGAAACTGGAGATCCTAGGTTCAAATCTGAACTCAGACACTTCCTAGATGTGTGACCCTGGGTAGTTACTTAGCCCCATTTGCCTAGCCCTTACTGCTCTTCTGCCTTGGAATCAATATGCAGTATTCATTCTAAGATGAAAGAAAAGGATTTAACATTTTTAAGTTAATTTTTAAAAAAATATTAACTACTTCGTGCCCTGTATTTTGTGTCTGCTTCTGGCTGCACGTTTCCATCACCCCTTGGTTGGAAGCTACTTGCAGTGAGGACAGTTTTCCTTTTGACTTTGTCACAGGGTCTGGCACGCTCTTCATAAAAGCCACTCTCTGCTCTCTTTGCTTTCCCATCTTTCCATTTTATGGATGAAAATAAAGTGACTCATGAAGAGGGTCTTCCCAAAGGGCAGATAATGCTAAGGAGATGGAGGTGAGTTCAAAAGAGGGAACTGGAGGCAAAGGAGAGAGGGAACAACAGCCAGGAGGCCTAGGGGAAGGCTAGACTGACCCCCAGGGAGGAAGTGAGAGTCTGTCGAAAGAGATAGGAGGAACAAAGAGCAGCCCAGAGAAAGCATTAATTAACAAAGCTGAATAGACCCAGCCAACAAAGCATTTGCAGAAAATGGCACAAACTCTAGCAGAACTTGATTCTCCTCCTTTGAAAGGGAGTGAAAATTCAACCAGGGAAAGAAATATGGGCTGTCAACACATGCAAATTACCCATAGGGTCTTCTAGTCTTACACCACTTTGGGCCCACCCAACAAATCCCATGAAAAAGATCTGGGGATGGAGGGGTTCTAATGGACTATAGTAATAGGAGTCAGCAATAAGGAGTGGCAGCCAAGAAAGCTAATGGCTTGTTGGGCTACTATGAGAGGCAGCATCCAGTACTGCGAGAGGAGAGTCCTGCACTCTGCCCCTGGACAGACCACCTCAGAAGCATCAAGCTCTATTCTGGATGCCATATTTTAGAGATGGGACTGACCAAGTTGGTTTTTTCCAAGTTGATCCCAAAGATCAAGAGCTAGAAGGGACCTCAGAGGCCATCTAGTCCAATCTCCTCATTTGACAGAGGAGAAAAGATGTCAGAAAAAAATAAGTCTTTTGCCCAAGTTCACAATATAGTGAGCCTCACCCATAGGATTTGAACCTGGGTCCTCTGTCTCTGGGCTCAGTGCTTTTTCTCCTGTATTATATTGCTTCTCCTGGGGGATGAAAACTTAGCCATTAGAAGATTATTTGATGGATACCAGAAGTCCAGTTTCCATTGACTGCTCTGGCTCTCCTGGGGGGTGAAAACTTAGCCATTAGAAGATTATTTGATGGATACCAGAAGTCCAGTTTCCATTGACTGCTCTGGCTCTGAGGTGACCTCACCAGGAGAGAATGAAGAAATATAAGCTAGATTCTCTTTGCCCCATTCCCACTTGCAAATACCACCTAGCTGTCACCTCCTAGCTCTCTGTTGGCTTAGAGA
>NW_025357170.1:0-4993 GCF_016433145.1 Gracilinanus agilis
ATAAAAGAGAGTATCATCCTGTAGTTAGAAGACTCATCTTCCAGTTCATATCTGGCTTCACACCATAGCTGTATTACTCTGGGCAAGTCATCCCTGTTTGCCTCAGTTTCCTCATCTGTAAAATGAGTTGGAGAAGGTATGGCAAAGTATCTTGGCCAAAGAAATTCAAAATGAGGTCTTTAAGGGTTGAGTGTGACTGAACAACAACAAAAATAATTCTAGTGAAAGTTACCACTACCGGCTCATTTGCAAGTACATGGTTGGGAACTGAATCCTAAGTCAATTATGATTTTTCAATGGGGAGTTTTAATAAATAACTTGAAAAGAGCTTATATGACTCCACGTCATGAATCAATATGGGCTTTGCAGTGTTTGAGGAAGACTCTTCTTTGCTGGAGGGGATGATGGTAATTTTGATAGTGAAATAAGATCACAAAAAGCAGTAAAGCATAGTCCACAAATACTTCGCCAGTGGAAGTTCTGAATCTGACACATACTATGTGCAAACCATTTTACCTCTTAATTAGTACCCCAGGTTACACTCTTAAAATATAAATTATAGAGGAGTTGACAAAATTCTGTTGGAGGAAGGAATTTCTATACTAGTATCCCATATAGTAAGGAAATGACAGTCCTAGTAGAAACAGAGATAAAAAAGAAGGAAAGAAAGAAGAAAGGAAGGAAGGAAAGAAAGAAGGAAAGAAGGAAAAGAGAAAGGAAGGGAGGGAGGAGGGAGGGAGGAAGAAAGGAGAAAGAAGGAAGAGAAAGAATGAGAAAAAGAGTGAAAGGAAGGAAGATTGGAAACAAATACCATAAAGAATTCTGTCTTCAGATAGTTTAATTTCTAAAATTTTGACTACATTTAAAAATGGTTTCTGATCCTCAAATCACAATATTACTGGAGATATTCAATAAGAGGTTATTTCTCAAAGATTTTTTAACCACCTGACCTAGTTCCAATGATAATAATAGGCTCAATCAGTTTCTAATACAGGAGTTGGAGAAGGAATATTTGCTTAAAATGTCAACTGAGTAGATCAGGCCAAAATAATTTCACACTTTAAGTATCTATAATGTCTCCCTGCTATGACTTAGTCTTTGAGAATTTCTGTGCCTGAAAAAAAGAAATGAATCATCTTGGGGGCAACCTGGTGATTCAAACTCAGCTCATCATATTCTCAGACAACAGACATGTACTCTATCACCAGATCTTTTCAGTTAGGTAAAGACTTCCAGAGTCTGTTGTCTGCTGTCATAACATTTGAAAGATCCAATGGCCACCTCCATAACCCAAGAAGACATCGGAATGCATTGGCACCTCAATGCAGTACCTTACCAACACTCTATAAACAATATCCATTTCTTGAACAGTTACAAAGAACTGCAAAAAGCAACAAACAATTAGTGTTCAACTCCTAGACCATCCTGGCTCATTAATAAGTCTTCAGGTTTTCAACATCTTAACAGAAAGATGAAAGAAAATTTGTTCCTGCAGGTTTCTCTGCAAAGACATCAAAACTTCACTTTTATTAGTCACTAACTTTGGCTTACCCTGCAGATGTACAGAGAATAACATTTTTTTTATTCTTCCATATTATTTGCGTGACAGCCCCTGAACTCTGAATGCTTTGTTTCTTATCCAGGTGACTCCTAATAAAGTCCCCTGGTAGAAAGGAATGGACCCATCTCAGATTTGTCAAAATTGTGCTTTATCAAATCATGTCACTTGTGCCATTCCTCATTCAGGAGTCTCTTCTTTTATGTGGCACTAAATCATGAACTGTGATTTTTTTGAGATCGTTTCTCAGGTCATCAGGTATGATGATTGACAGCAATTAAATTCCATAGTGTTACATCTAAAATAGGGGTTCAAATGTTATCTGTTCAAGCTCTGTATCAGCAGGGATCATATCTTCTCTAAACTTTCCTTCTCTCAATAGTTTGCACTTTGTCTTGCCCACAGTAGGTGCTTAATAAGCTTCAAGTTTTTCATCAGTAAAATTGGGATAATAATAGTAGTGATGACTACTTCACAGAGTAGTTATGGAGATTAAAGGACATAATGTAGGGAAAGAATTTTGTAGACTTTAAAGCATTATTTAAATGTCCATTCTTATTCTTTTAACAAATGTCCATTGACTTGAATTGCTTTTAGCTACAATGACTTCATCTGCACACATTGTGAA
Organism: Gracilinanus agilis; assembly: GCF_016433145.1. Lineage (NCBI taxonomy): Eukaryota > Metazoa > Chordata > Mammalia > Didelphimorphia > Didelphidae > Gracilinanus > Gracilinanus agilis. Next base: position 2,187 of record NW_025357170.1, read on the forward strand.
ATATCTTTCATGATACATGTAACACAGAGCTATTATTTAGGTCTGTTCCCATGTGGAAGTATTTGAGAGAAAGCAAACTTTTTAAATAGGTAGTGACCCTATTTGGCTCACATTGTCCTTTTTCTTTGCAACTGTCTATTGTACTAATCATTTTATAGGGTGTGGCTTAGATTCCTGTGTTTATACTACTCTGTTATACTGGATTGTAAGCTCCCTGAGGGCCAAATCTGTCTTATTTAAATCTTAAAGCATCTGACATAATGTCTTGTACATAATAATTATTTGACAAATGAAGAAGTTATTGAAATAAATGAAGCTTTACCAACATAGAGTATCTGATTTGTCTTTGCTTGTCAAATTATTATTTTTAATAAAATACATCTAAACATCTTTTTAAAACATATAAATGATATGTTCCAATGCATCTAGTTCACTTTCCTATATACAGGAAAAGTGAGTTTGAGCACAAACATAGCTTATGTGGCTTCAGATGAATATGCAAAACATCCATCATTTCAGTTACCTTCAGAAATTCTGCCAACATACGTCTGAACTCAACTATGACATGGTATAACATAAATCAAGGCTTGAAAGGAACCAAAGGGCTCATATAATCCAGTAATATTAAACTCAAAGAGAGAAGGGGATCCCTAAAATGTAAATCATGATTGCCTCTGGGTCCCATATTTGACTCAGAAAAATACATATTAATTATTTTAATTTTTATTATCTTTATTATCTTATTTTTATTTATCTTTATCCTATTTAATATTTATTATTATCTTATTATTATTTAGACAATTAATTATCTATGTTTATTATGCTTTATTTATTTACTTAAATATTTCCAAATTCCATAGTAATCAGATTCTGTCACACATGGGAGTGATCCCTACAGGCTGCATGTTTGCCACCTCTGGTCCAATCCAGAGTTCTCATTTTACAGATAGAACACAAAGAGGTGAAGAGTCTTATTCAGTGTCACCCTGGTGAAAAGTAAGTAGCAGAGATGGTATTCAAACCCAAATTCTTCTCATTCCAATTCCAATACTCTTTCCCTTACACAAAAAAATGTCTACCTTAAATCCCAGGAATGTGGCTGAGAGAGTGACCTTAGGCACACAGTGAAGGGACTTGGCCAGATTAAGTAAGTGTCAGAGGCAGGATTTGAACCAAATTCTTTCTCATGCTAAACCTAAGATTCTTCACTACAAAATAATTTAAAATCACCCATTTTCTTTGAATTAGTAATTCAGAAAAAAATATTTGATGTGTTCATTTGGGGTGGAGAAGTATGGGGTAGACAAAGCTCCATTTTGGACAGTGCACCTTCCTCTTTTCTTGCTTCTAAATCTTTTCCAACTGGTCTTTTGTGTTTCCTTCTTTGGAAAATTGTCTGTATATGCCTTGAATGTAGAGGACTATTTCCGTAGAGATTTGTAGAGCATATAAAGAGGGGTGCTTATCAAAACCCCCCACCCTTTATTGTAAAATGTTAAAATTTATTTCAATCATTTATTCTTATGATAGAAATTAGGGTAGCCAAGCTCTCCGAAAACAAGATGTAATCGCCATGAAGCAAGAGGGACTCTGGTCAGTCGGAGGGGTCAATTTCCATTATAAGGATTATGGGATACTGGAGCACATTCCTGAAGGGGTTGGTGGAATCCCATTATCTGGGGGTTTTTAATGAATAAAGTATAACTATGTTTGCCAGATAATTGATGCAAAGTGCTGTCCAGAAGCAGAGAAATGAATGAGGCTACCTTACGGGGCCTTTCCAGCCCTGGTTCTATGATTTGCACATTATATTGTTCGACAAAAGTAATAAAGGACTAAGCATGCTTTATTATTTTTTTTCATGTCATTAACAACCTTTATGCGTTAATGCAGTACCTGCCAATTACTTGCATTAAGGTAAATGGCTAAAATATACAAATTAAGTTATGAGCATACTGCTACATTTATCAGATTAACTGAAAACCTGGGAAGATTATCAGACTATATTAAATGTACAAAAACCTATTCTTCGGTGTCAAAGTCTTAGGAATGTTTTCCCTTCAAATGCATTGGGCATGAGCTTCTCTTCTGAATATGTTCTAGGGATAGGGTTGCACTGAAGTTAATAAATAGATTAATGAATAAATTGGAGAAAGACTAGCAAATCAAGTCATTTGACTTCTCACTCACTAATGGGGTAAGGGAGAGTTACTAGGATTCTACATTTAACAATTATACCTTGTGGGTTTCACACCAGTTACGGTTTTCACCACAGCAGATCTCTCTCCATTTAACTTTGGGGGAAAAAATCATGATCTTAAATGAGTTTGAAGGTCTTTTTTAAAGTATTTTAAAAGAGCATTATTTTAAGCTTCACCTAATAAAGAACTACTTATTTAATTTCTACTATACAAGATGTTGATTTCCCTTTGGTTCATGTTTTTTTTTTAACCTTAATATTTTTCTAGAATCACTTATGACTACGAATTGTGGAAAACCACAAGCAATCAACTAATCAATGATCACCTACTCTGTCAGGCACTGGGCTACGTCATGAAAATTAAATAGAAAATGAAAATACTTCTTGCTCTCAAGAAGGTTTTGTTTTAGTATATAAGTATTTAGAAAATAATTTAGACAATGCTAACAGTTAATGCAAAAGATACACAAAACACAGAATACTTTTATGAGGGAGGCACTAAAAGCCTCATAGAGAGTGGCTCATTTGTTTTGAACCTTGAAGGAACCTAAGGACCCTAAGGGGCAGGGGTGAGGAGAGATTGAATTTAAAACATGGAGCACTTGCT
>NW_025357171.1:0-2951 GCF_016433145.1 Gracilinanus agilis
CCTTCCTTCCTTCCTTCCTTCCTTCCTTCCTCCCTTCCTTCCTCCCTTCCTCCCTTCCTCCCTTCCTCCCTTCTTCCCTTCCTCTCTTCCTCCCTTCCTCCCTCCCTCCCTCTCCTGTCCTACTAACAGAAAGCAGAAAAGCAAGGACCAGGCAAACAGGTTTAAGTGACTTGCCCAGGATCACATAACTAGGAAGAGTTTGAGGCCAGATTTGATCTCCCCTACTCTAGGCTTGGTTCTCTTTCCAGTGTCACCTAGCTCCCCAAAATCCAAAATTCTTTCCACTGACATTTCCTTCCTGCTGCCTCTCATCTATTCTGTTTGTTCCAAGCTATACATATGTATAAATACATATTCAGGGTTCCTATGTATGCCAACAAATTCACACATGTATGTAGTTATTAGAAGGGTTGGGGACATGCAGAAATGGGGTAGAATCCAGGTCTTCATACCTAGAAGGACCAGTGTTTCAATTCGTATATAAACTGACCTCATGGCAACTGGGAGTATACACATTGACAGAAGAGGAAACTGAGGTTCATGTAGGTTAAGTGACTTACTCAGGGTCACAAGACGGTGAGGATCAGTTCAGGGTCTCTTGATTCCAAATCCCAGTGTTTTCCCTATTCTGCCTTGCCAGCAGGTGCATCTGTCTTTGGTTTTCCAATGTTCTTTTGGGGTAAAATCTCCAAAATGACTATAAATGTCCCTCACCATAGGTAGAGATGATTTCTGACTGAGAGCAGGTGTAACTGTCAGGATTCAGTGTGAGTCTTAGGTCTCATTAGAGGATTTAGTGCTAAAAGGACATCATCCTTCTTTTTGATCCTCTAATCAACTAGGTCTCAGAGAAGGGAAGGATTTGCTCAAGATCACCAGATAGTTAGGGACCAAGTTAAAAAATACCATCTTTTAATTAAAAAAAAAAAAGCTTACCTTTGGGGGGGGGAGAAACCACCCTATCTTTTGTCTTAGAATTGGTACTAAGTATTAATTCCAAGGCAGAAGAACAGTAAGATCTAGGGAATGAAGGTTAAGTGACTTGTTTAAGATCACACAGCTAGGAGGTATCTTAGATCTGATTTGAACCCAGGACTTCCCATCCCCAGGTCTGACTCTTTCCATTATGCCATCTAGTTGCCGCCTGCCCCTCCTCACCAAAATTAAAACTAAGGCCCAACAAGATATTCAGTGCTTTTCCTCCTGCTTGACCTGCTTGGGTCCCTTTCTTTGCTGCTATGTAACTTGAGTAGCCTACTCCCCTGACCCCCGATTGCTTCGAGCCACCCAGGGGACCAAAGTCCCAGAATGTTTGCTCGCCCATGTCCCCTGGTTTCTAAGCCCCCCCCCCCAAGCTGCATGCAGACAGTTTCTGTGCCTCCCTGAGGAGTATACAAGGAACATTCCCTGGCTGATGAATCGAAGCCACTCGAGGGATTGGAATAAAGACAAATGATTATTTAAACCTGCTTACGTACCGTGACTTCTTTTCCTTGACTATGGTAGAATGCCAGCTGATGAAGACAGAGCGACCCAAACCCAATACATTCATCATCCGCTGCCTGCAGTGGACCACGGTAATTGAGAGAACGTTTCACGTGGAGACCCCCGAGGAGCGGTATGTTTCATTCATATTTAATAGAGAAACCCCTCCCAGAGACAGATGGAAGGGGGAAGAGGGGAAAGAAAGCAGGGAGGTATATTCCAAACAATTCCAGATTGGGAGTCAAGAGTGCTTGGGTTCTAATACCAGCTTGATTCTTTACTCCCTGGATAACTCTGAGCAAGTCATGGCCTTTTCCTGGACCTCAGTTTTCTCTCCTTTAAAATGGCATTGGCCTCAATTCTAAGAGCCTTCCCGATTCTGATTCTAATTTGGTCCTCTTATTTTACAGAAACACATTCCTCATTAGGTAGATAGTCTTTAGAACTGGTATGTCTTGGCAAGTTTATCAGTATAATTCTTATTTCCCTTTCCACCAAAAAGCCCCCAAAGAGCTGCCCCTTTGATGATGAGGAAATTGAGTCCAAGAGGAAAGAAGGGACTAAGCTGAAGTTATACAGCAAAGAAGTAGTTGAATTGAGACTACAGTCCAGACAACCTGATTCTCAGTATAGGCTCTTTACTACCTAGTGACATGATCAGAAAGAAATCCCCTCTGCACTATTCCTGACTGTCCAGTTCAAACAAACACCTCTGATTCAAACATGCTACCACTTCCCTTCCTCTTCCATTGACCCTAACTAGAAGAGAGAGCAAAGCTGACGACTTTGCACATCACTTAAATTCACATCAGTACATCACTCTTGGACAAACAACAGCAGCAACAAGCTCCGAACCCCTATGTTCCAGCATCCAAATAGAACAAATCCATCTTGTGGAAAATTTGAGACCCTACCAGAGAACTCTATTACTTAACAATGCTCTGATTTATCTTCAGTTTCATCTGTATATATGCCCTTTCTTCCGCTGATAAACTCAGCCTTTCACAAGCAAGGACTCTATTATTTCCTCAGGTAAATAGAAATAAAAGAGTTTTTGGTATTTAGAACTGTCTAAAAGTGCAGTGAGCTATCTTAGGGTAGTGAGTTTCCTACTGCAGGAAGTCATTAACCTATTTGCTAGAGGTGTTCTATAGGAGATTTTGGCTTAGGTAGGTGTAGATGGGCCTGGATGACCTTTGAGATCTAATCTAATTCTGAGATTCTACCATCGTTGTGGGATTGTGGCCCCTTTTGTCAGTAGCTCCCACAAGTAGCCTTGCACTCAGCAAGCACTAGGTAATTATTCACTGTGAAGATCAAATGTAATCATCTATCTATCTATCTATCTATCTATCTATCTATCTATCTATCTGTGTGTGTATACTTTTAGCATAGATATGACTATATGGTCACAGAAAAGTGTGTATGTGTGTATGTGTGTGTGTGTGTGTGTGTGTGTGTGTGTG